>NW_028261392.1:15867906-15997906 GCF_051295495.1 Thamnophis sirtalis
TACAAGGATGTGTTGTTGTTTTTCCTGCCCTGTGTCCCTTCACCGCTGAACACAGGCACTGGTTATTGGGTTTAGTGTTCAAGTGAAGGAACAAATGGCATGAAAAAAATAACATCCTGCAGAAAGCATGGCTCAACAACAGAGTCCTTTCAGCAGTTCCAAGAAGGCTCCACACCCATTTGCAGTACATAAGTGACTCTGAGGACACAGACCTCATCTGTGTTGTTGTGGCCTCAACAACTCTCTAAAAGAATGCAAATGACCAACTGTCTGCAAGGAATATAAATCCTTCCATTCCCCGCCATTCAGTCAGAACCGAAGAAGCTTCTTGGATGAGAAGTGAAATGTCTTCAAAGAAAAACAAGGAAGTCCAGTTGCCTCTTGAAAAAGCACCTTTGTGACAGCCATGACCTGGATGACTAAAAATTTCTGTAGGCATTTATTCCAAGTGTGGTCTTATCAAGGTCTTATAAAGTAGTATTTAAGACTTCACGTGTTCTTGATTCTATCGCTCTGTTAATGAAACCCAGAATTACAAGGTGGGGTTTTTTTGATGGCTGCTGCACACTGTTCGTTTATACTTAAGTGATTGTCCACTGGGACTCTAAGATCTATATCATAGTTACTATCATTGATCCAGGTTTCACCTCATGTGTACCTGCACATTTGTTTTTTCTTGCCTAAATGTAAAACCTTACTTTCCTCTCCATTGAATTTCATTTTGTTGGCTAGTGCCCAGTGTTCAAGCCTGTTGAGATTCATCTGGATCTTTGGCCTATCTTCTGGGGTGTTGGCTATTCCTGCCAGAGTGGTTTAGGGTCAGTCACAGTCCTTCTTAGCCCTAGGAAGGAGGAATTAGCAAGCCACTTCTGAAATATATTGCCCAGTGCAGACTGCTGAAACTTGTTGAAACAGTCATCGAGAATCAAAACTGACATGGAAGCACAAATCTGTTGTCATTTTGTTTCATAACACTTATTCTAAGCATAGTTTTATTTCACGAATTACATGTTCTACGTGTATAAAAAAAGTTTCTGTTCTTGTTCTTCAAAAAAGCTGAGAAGTGGCACTGCAATATTTCTGTAAATTGGAAATTGACGCATTAAACAACCAAAGATCCCTCTCCATGGTTGAAATCATAAATTATGAGTTGTTTGTAAACAAACACTAGGGAATAGAGACTATATTTTATTTCATGGTAGGATATTTAGCTATTTGAAATGCTGGTGGGTAGATCCCCCATAATAAAACTAGTTTGACATTATTTATAAGGACGATGCTACGGTATCTCTATAACCTCTATAACAAGTTTATTCCAGTGATAGCTACCGTTTGTCAGGTTCAGCCAACTCTGTATCAAATTATAGGCACATTTTAGTACACATGATTTGAGATGATGCAATGCAATATCTCGGAAGCAGGCTTTTTACTTTAAATGCTTCAAAACATAGTGATTATTTTATGTCTTAAGGTTTTTTTTAATAAAAAAAATATGTTTGCAATTTTGGCTTTCGTTTCTTCACAATTTCATTAGTATATACCAGTGGTGGGTTCCGGATCCTATTGCAACCAGTACGCTGCGACGGGGGCTGGGCGTCCACCATATGCACACACATTCGTACCAAGCACCTGTGATGCTCCAGTTGCTTGGCAGAGTGTCACGCAGGCGCCACACAGTGCGTGTGCATGCGCATTTGGCCTGGTTGGGTCGAATAAAGGTAAGGAATGTGGGTGGGTGGGCCCTGTGAAGCACCACACCAGAAAGGTGCCTGTTGCTCCTACCAGACACCGGTACGCCCATACTGGGGCGTACTGGCTACAACCCACCACAGGAATATACCCTATGTTTCAAAGTATAGCGCATACCTTTCCCCCCCTAAAAGAGCATGGAAATATTGGTGCATCTTATACACTGAATACAGCCATTTTTTGCCTTCCGAAGCCCTGCACCCGCATCCCATTTTTGTGAAAAATGGCTGAAAAACTGGCTGTTTTTGACAAAAACGGAGGCATTTTTGCCTTTCCCCAGCCTCTAGAAGCACTCTGCAGGCTTCAGCAGGGCTGGAGGAAGGAAAAATGCCCCTGTTTTTTTGTGAAAAATGGCCCGTTTTCCACCCATTTTTTGGAAGAATGGGGCATTTTTGCCTAACCCTGCAGAGTGCTCCTGGGGGCCAGGGCGGACAAAAACCTTTTTTCTTACTTTTCTAAATCTTGGTGTGTCTTATATATTGGTGCGTCTTATAGTTCGAAAACTATGGTAAATTGTATGGTTACCATGTGCTTTAGAACATATCAGAAACTTTAGACAGAATATGGCAGCTTGAATTCATTTCACCAAGGTTGAAGCAAGATGACATATCTTGGTTCTGTTTCAGATTTAATACCTTTAATAGAACTGCTGTGCACTTTAGGACTCAGAACAGTGAACATCGTGCCATAAACCCAGAAACGACTACTTGTATCAAAGCACACAATCTCATTCGGCTTTTACTCAGTTGGGTCTTTCTTGGTAACAGCACAATGATGATTCCCTAAGATATCACTCCAGTCAAATCTTGGAGTTTGTTTGAACAAGAGGAAATTTATTTGCTACATATCTTCTTAGCCATCCTCCTCTAGGAAGATTTGGGCCAACAATGGATGAAATAAAGATGTGGAAGTAATTTTTATTTACTATATTTATTACTTCCATATAAGTCCAAACTTTGCTTTGTAATTTGTATCCATTTAGATTCACTAGGCTCAGTGGCTCAGTGACTAAACTGCTGAGCTTGTCGATCCGAAAGATCGGCAGTTTGGTGGTTCAAATCCCTAGCGCCACGTAACGAAGTGAGCTCCCATTATTTGTCCCAGCTTCTGCCAATCTAGCAGTTCGAAAGCACGTAAAAATGCAAGTAGAAAAAAAAAGGAGCCACCTTTGGTGGGAAGGTAACAGTGTTCTGTACTCCTTCAGCATGTAGTCATGCTGGTCACATGACCACAGAGACGTCTTCAGACAACGTTGGCTCTTTGGCTTTGAAACAGAGATGAGCACCACCCCCTAGAGTTGGGAACAACTAGCACATACGAACTTTACCTTTACGTTTAGATTCATTACCCTCTGACACTGATATTGAGCAGGAACAAACTGTTGGAAGAAAATAACTGTCAGGACCTCTCATCACCATTCTGCATATGAGTTCTACAGGACTGCAGGTGAACAGCATCCAGACAACACATGTGTCAGAACATTTAAATAGTTCTTCCCTGTCTGCAGAGATAACTGGCAGTGATTAATTTTCCAGTCAACTGAGTACAACTTATCAATGACACAAGGTTAATTCTTACATCTCAATACCAGCAGATCATCTATTGAATGCTCTGATTTATTGTGTGATTCCCACCTTGCCCCCACTCTCCCACCATTGAGTCAGAACGGAAGAAGCTTCTTGGATGAGAAATGAAACAACAAGAAAACAAAAAAGCCCAATTGCCTTTCCTTTGGGAAAGTATCTTTGTCAGAGTTTCTTGAAGAAATCAAATCCAGAAAGTGCACACAGGTAACTTATTCAGCAGGGAGAGAACAGTTTCATTTCATTTCAGATCTGTAGACAGACTAGATTCAGAGCTTTAGAGCCACACCCGTGCTCCTTCTTGTTTCAGTTTCCAAATAGCCCGCATTGGCTGACCTTGTTGCCATGCGCTATTCCAGTTCATGAATATTCTGACAATCTTTGGTTGTTTCTAGGTGTTTGCTGATCTGTTGTTTGATTATCTTTTCTACAATCTTCCCCAGGTATCAATATCAGTGTCAAGGTGCCAAGTGTCAAGTTTCCAATTCATTAGTCAGAGCATTGACAAAAAGGTTAATTGCCCATAGTTTCAGGATCCTTTTTTTTCTTTTTTAAAGATTGAAAGCACATCAGCTCTTTTTCAATGCTCTGGATCCCCAGTGTACCAGGATCTTTGAAAAATATGGATCAGTGATTCCAAGATCAGGTCTGCAAGTTACTTCAGAGGTCTGAGATATAATCCATCTTATCCTACAGATTTGAACTCCTCTAGAGTGGATAGGTGTTGTTGCAGAACACACCTTGCCTTTTCTTAGCCTAATACTACATCTTAGACAGCATACTAAAAAAGCAAAAAAAACAGAGACAGCAACCTGCCAACGAAAGTGCGTATAGTCAAGGCTCTGGTTTTCCCAGTTGCAATGTATGACTGTGATAGTTGGACCATAAGAAAGGCTGAGCACCAAAGAATTGAGGCCTTTGAACTCTGATGCTGGAGAAGACTCCTGAGAGCCCCTTGGACTGCAAGGCAATCAAACTGGTCAGTCCTAGAGGAGAGTAACCTGACCTCTCTTTAGAAGACCAGATCCTGAAGATGAAACTCAAATACTTTGGCCACCTAATGAGAAAGAAGGACTCACTGGAGAAGAGCCTAATACTGGGAACAATTGAAGGCAAAAGAAGAAGGGGACGACAGAGAATGAGGTGGCTGGATGAAGTCACTGAAGCAGTCGGCATGAGCTTAAATGAACTCCAGAGGATGGTAGAGGACAGGAAGGCCTGGAGGAACATTGTCCATGGGGTCACGATGGGTCGGATATGACTTCGCAACTAACAACAACAATACTACATCTTAGTTTGATATAGCATCCAAACTTAGGAAGAAACATAAACTATTCTGGATTGCAGATATAAGAAACAAATGTAATAGAGAAATGAACACATGCTTCTTTCCAAAAAGAAACATTGGAATTTCTAAATGTTAAGTCCGTGCTTCTTCACTGATGGTATTTCAATTGCAGATCACACTTCCACTTATTATCCACATGCAAATATTACAGAAAGACATAGATATGGCACCTTGGTCTACCTACTCATTATGTGAACTTTCGTTTCTCAGGTCAACACTGCCAGCTGCAATGCAAATAAAGATACTCCTAAACATTTCAGCAAGAATGAGTAAGTGTGTGGGAGGACAAGACAGGTTTGACAAGGGCCCTTTTCTCAAACATGCCCCTTCACATTTCCCCCCCTAAACCTGAAAGGAAGAGTTATTAAAAAACAAATTAAATGTAAGTGCTATTAAACTTTTAAGGCTGACACATTTGACATTTATTTCAACATCCCCATAGGTTTCTTCAGAAGTTCTAGTTATTATTCTACCATGTACATTCTTTCTAAACTACCCTTTTCATAATCATGTTTTTTTTTTAAAAAAAAAGAAAGCTGCTTCTTTAAAGGAGGAGATCATCTAGTACACTCTGACAATGAATCGGAATGGAACACTTCAGGTGAGGTGAATGCTTATTAAAATGAATCATAGATACCCCTCTGTCACTTGAAGTCTGCTTTAATCAGTTGGTATCAAATAGACTGTTGTACAGGGCGTTATGAAAAAAATGATGAAATTGGGAGACATTACCATATATATATATATATCAGCACAAGCTATTTAGCTCTCATCAGCTAGCCATACGCTTACTGGGATTTGAACCTGGGCTATATTACATACTAGGCAGAACTCTTAGCCATTAGGCCACAGGCTCTTATCTGTTATCAGCGAGGCCAGGGTGAAAGGTATCTATTAGATTTTTACAACCCCTGGTAAGCCCCAATTATGGGAGGAAGCTAACTGCTTCCATCATCTGTCAATCGGCTCGTCACAAGAGTCCATCATGACAGAAACCCAATATTTTTAACAAAGACAACAGTAAAAATATTGGGTTTCTGTCATGATGGACTCTTGTGACGAGCCGATTGACAGATGATGGAAGCAGTTAGCTTCCTCCCATAATTGGGGCTTACCAGGGGTTGTAAAAATCATATATATATATATATATATATATATATATATATATATATATATATATATATATATATATATATATATATGTTTCTTTATTTGTGCTGATAAATAAATAAATAAACGAAAATCTTATATATATATATATATATATATATATATATATATATATATATATATATATATATATATATATATATATATATATATATATATATAGGACTTGCAAGGCCTCATCAGGTGAATTATATATAATTTTGCACACCCTTCTTTACAAGAAACATGGAAATATACAAGACAGGGCAAAAGAAATAGATAATGGGCTTCTGGAACTAGAACTATGAGTCTTAGAGAAAATTAGGTTTATATTCATCCTGGATGGGAGAAGAAGAGATAAAACTTGGATTGATGCCTACAAAAGGATAAGAGATGTGGAGAGATTGTTACGAAAGTGTTCCAGTGAGTAATCATCACCAGGGGAGAAAATTGGATTCCTAAAAAATGAAAAGTCCAGAGGAGAATACATTTTTTTTAAAAAAAATGCAGCAAAGTTATCTTTCAGTGCAACTTTTAATATGTCGGAATCAGATGGGTTTATTAATGAAAAGTCTCAAATGTATTCACAGAGTCATATCAGTTCCAGGGAATTATTTATTTCTTCCTCACCCGGGGAAGAATTACTTTGGAGAACTTACTACTTTGTAAGATAGATATGGTGAGTTTTTCATGCAGCTTAATAGAAAGGTAAGACAAATAAAATAGGGTTAATGCATTTGGGGGTATTAAACTTCAACAAGCAGAGGGCTTTTTCATATATGGAGATTAATACTTTCTGAACACTGAACAAAGTAGAGTTTTGTGAAAAGCTACAGTAAGCTCAGGGTTTTAGAGGAGGAGGGAGGGGGGAGGGAGGGAGGGAGGAAGTCCCAAGCTTGCTTACCCTTGGCTACCTGTTTGAGATATTCAACTAGTGTAGTTCTTTTGAAATTGCTTCTTCATCTTGTGGTTCCACCACAAAACTGCGGTAGACTAAAGCACGTGTGACTACAGCGCGGTGACAAAACCACACCGTCAAAACCGCGCGACAACAGCGCACCGACAACAGCACGCCGACAGAAGCGTGCTGTAACATAACCCTAAAAATAACCCTAAACCTAACCCTAAACCTAACGCTAAACCTACCCTAAACCTACCCTAAACCTAACCCTAACCCTAAACCTTACCTTAAGTTAAATTGTGCTTCTGTCGGCGCGCTGTTGTCAGCGCGCTGTTGTGGGCGCGCTTTTGACATCGCGGTTTTAGCGCCGCGGTGTTGTCGGCGCCCTTTTGACGTTCGCGGTTATGTCGTGCCACGCATCTTGTATCTTATCTTCCACTGTAAAAGTATCTATTATTACTGATTCTCCAATATAAGATTTTATGCCCTAGTTAGAATTAATTACTTTGAAGAATCAAAAAAGTTTTTAATGTATTTTTTTAACTTTGGTTTAACTCTTCCCTGCAGAAAACAAGGATTCCAAAATATTCAACTTTGATTGGATCGTAGCAAAGATATTTATTAGCTAGGCTTATTCTGCATTTTTTATGTTTGAAGAAAGACCTGGTATAAATAATGAGACATAACCTAAAATTCAAGTATAGACTAACTACAAAGAGGACAATGAGATCCACATCTATGAAAATACAGCTAGAATAGCATATGTATATTAGATCAAACAGAAGAGCTTGTCAAAAATGTGACATTTCAGAAGTCTCTATTTATGCTCTAATTTTGTCTTCTATGGGTTCATTTGTATTACCTACATTTTGCTTTGTTTATCATTGTGGCTATTATCTATCTATCTATCTATCTATCTATCTATCTATCTATCTATCTATCTATCTTCTTTTTTTCTTTCTTTCTTTTTTTCTTTCTTTCTTTCTCTTTCCCCCTTCTTTCACATCATTTCATTTGAATTTTTGCCCCATTGTATCACTTTTTAAGAGCCACTTTTTTTAGACATAATGGTTACATGCTTCCAAAGCTACAAAATAAAATGTTTTCAAATGCTTTAAGGAATTCTTAACAGAACTGCAGCCTCTTAAAAAGAACCATGGATAGTTTGAAATGGATTGGCATGGCTTAACTTTGAAATAAAAGTTGTTAAAACCTTAATTAAATTTCTTTAGAGCAAGATTTGGCAAATTCCTTGCCATATCTTGGCAAACACACAAAAAGAAAGCACACAGGTTAACATAATTTTATTTAGACTATGAGGTCACACATTCAGCTAGATGCTTATCCACCTATCAAGTGGATAAGGATTCCCAAGGACCTTAGATAGGAAGATGTTGTTTGAAGGTATTAAAGATGTTGTTGCGGATGTAAGCAGTTTTAAGCAAAGCTCCCTTTTGCAATTGATTGATAGTGACTTTGTCAATTATTATTATCATTTGTTGTGCAATCAACCGGATGTTTTGGCTGAATTTGGCATTTTGGCCCACCTATTAAATCCTTTGGAAGGACCTAGGATAGGCAGATGTGGATATCTGATAGTGTTAAAGGTATCACCACAGCCCTTGAAGAGCATTCGGAGATTTCAGCTTGTCCAGAACGCAGCCGCGCGAGCGATCGTGGGTGCACCTCGGTTCACCCACGTAACACCTATCCTCCGCGAGCTGCACTGGCTGCCTATTGGTCTCCGGATACGCTTCAAGGCGCTAGTCGTCACTTATAAAGCCCTTCATGGTATTGGACCTGGGTACTTGAGAGACCGCCTGCTGCCAATCACCTCCAGTAGACCGATTAGATCCCACAGATTAGGCCTCCTCCGAATTCCATCCGCCGGCCAATGCCGACTGGCGACTACCCGGAGGAGAGCCTTCTTTGTGGCTGCTCCGACCCTCTGGAACGAACTCCCCATGGAGATTCGAACCCTCACCACCCTCCAGGCCTTCTGCAAAGCCCTTAAAACCTGGCTGTTCCGACAGGCCTGGGGCTAAAGAGCTGTTGCCCCCGTCTCGAATGGTATGACTGCTGTGTGTTTTTAAATTATGTATTGTTATGTTTTGTCTTTTTATTTTCTGTCTGTACCCCCCTTCCCTGATTTGAATTGTGAGCCGCCCTGAGTCCCCTTCGGGGGAAAAGGGCAGCATATAAATATAATAAAATAAAATCAAATCAATCAAGGAAGCTGTTCCAAATTATGATTTTATTTCACCAACCTTAAACTGAGTTCAGTTCCTGCATTTCAATCCTCACATAACTTCTGATGTTTGTGTGTGTGTGTGTGTGTGTGTGTCTGTGTGTGTGTGTGTAAGACAGAAAGACCCTATGCATCTTATGGTTGGCAAGTGTGTTGCACAATACACAAATTATTTTTCCGTGATATGTATTTTTAGAACAGGTTGGAAAAGAGAATGACTGAAGACAGAAATACCTATGTGGCAAGCTACTTTTCATCAGCTATTAATAGCTTTTTCATCCTTCCTAATTGGTTGTTCCTAATTGGCTTTCAATAGTATTAGGATCATAATAAAAATGCTACTTGTAAAAATGCTACTTGTAGCATTTTGCATTACTGTTTTGTTTCTAAATCAATTTGTGTGGCACCCACTTGAAAGACTCTAGGCAGCTGTTGTCACTGTTTTTGTTTCTATACTACTCTTCCTAAAAAGCTCAAAGCAGTTTATATTAAAAAAAAACCGTTAGTAGAATGCAATGGCTACTTGTTTCTCTCTTCCCAAATCTCTCCAGATACATCTTTATAGCTGCTAGAAGAAAAACTGTTTTCTAGCTATTGCTAGGGGAAAAAAGATGGTTGGAGAGGGGAGGGATGTGAAAAGAGAGAGGGGAGGCCATAATTTGAAGCATAGTTAAACTAAAAACAGCCTTGGGAAAGCTTTGCGAGGATAGCTGCTTTAAACATCTGCCTACTTCCAATATGTTTGTTGTTAATATTTGCAAGAAAGACTATACATATATAGACATTTATGCATTGTGTGTGTGTGAGAGAGAGAGAGCGAGCAAGCAAGAGAGCGCAAAAGCAGAAGTCTTTAGAGAGCAGGTAAAACATATGAAAAACATCACAATAAGAAGCCAATTTTCTTTCATGAGATGTAAAATGGTCTTTGAATGCTTCTTGTTATTGAATGCTTCTTGAAGGCTATACTGCTATTGTCATCATCATCATGTAAACAATGAAGGAAGGTCTTTAAAAATAGGGAGCGGGGGAATAAAGAAGAGAAATATGCCCTCTCTTACCAATGCCAACATTCACTTGCTTTTGATTTGGCTTCTAAAATAATTTTCTTTAAGTTAGCATTCTGCAGATGTATTGGAACACTCAGAATTGCCAGCTAGCATGACCAAATGGACATGCTGAGTACCAGTGGTGGGATTCAAACGGTTCGCACCTATTTGGGAGAATCGGTTGTTAATTTTCTAAGCAGTTCGAAGAACCTGTTGTTGGAAGAAATCTCCTTTTGGTTTTTTTCCACTTCAAGGGGCTAATCCTGTAAGGAAGGCTGGAAGGAAACACTCTGGTGTTGTTTCTAGCCTAGTCTTTATTGCCCTGCTTACAGAAACTGCTTCTCCAGTTAACCCTTATCACATTAGATCATCTAAAGTGAAGCGCCCATTGTTGTGAGTGACATTGAGCTGGCCACGCCCACACAGTCACATGACCACCAACCCACACCTACCCAGCTGGTCATTAGGGCAGAGAACCGCTTGTTAAATTATTTGAATCCTACCACTGCTGAGTACCATTCCAGGGATTTGGTTTTGCTTTACACGCTCATGTCCTAAATGTCCAGTTATCATTAGTGCTACTTTCTCACACTTCCGTGGATATGAGGATGAAGGAATCCTACAAAATCTCTTTTTTCCCCCCTTGGAATCAACAGAAGAAACCATTCTTTTGAAAGATTAAGAATTATTCAGGTATGCTTTCCCCTAGCCCCCAGAAGTTAAATTGATACAATCCAGAAAATGCACATTTCCCAGCATGGGTGTCTACAGGGAAGAAGGGAAAATCTGAAATTAATGTTTGAGGTTGCAACACAACCTTTTGTTACTCCATTGTGACATCGTACATATATTTATAAGGGGTGGTGTTTATGAAATGAGACTGCAATTTTTCTTTAATCATTCTGATCAAACTATTATTTTTGCAGATATTTTCAATGCCCTCTCTCTTCCACACCCTGAGTTGTGTACAACCACAACACAAATATGCTGCCTTGTTTTGATTTCATTTCTATCTCACAAGTCATTCTCAGTGGTGCCAATGTTAAAGCAGGATTTTCCAACAGATTCAGAAACTATGCAAAGACTATCACAATATATGTAAAAACTGTAAACTGATCTCCAACTTTTAGTCAACAGAAAAATGGCATGAAAGTTCTCGATCCCATTACAGGAAAAGATAAGAAATGTTACCAAGACATGCTTATATCATGCTTAAGTGTGAGCTAGAAATGGCAAATAATGGCTGAAACCAAAATGGATAGGAGCCAAGGTGGCGCAGTGGTTAAATGCAGCACTGCAGGCTACTGCTAGATCAGCAGGTCAGCGGTTCAAATCTCACCGGCTCAGGGTTGACTAAGCCTTCCATCCTTCCGAGGTGGGTAAAATGAGGACCCAGATTGTTGGGGGCAATATGCTGACTCTCTGTAAACCGCTTAGAGAGGCCTGAAAGGCCAATGAAGCGGTATATAAGTCTACTGCTAAAAAAAAAAAATCAGCAGGGAGACCTATAATCTCTCTCTCTCTCTCTCTCTCTCTCTCTCTCTCTCTCCTTCCCTCCCTCCCTCCCTCTTTCTCTCTCTCTCTCTCTCTCTCTCTCATCTATCTATCTATCTATCTATCATCTATCATCTATCATCTATCATCTATCATCTATCATCTATCATCTATCATCTATCATCTATCATCTATCATCTATCATCTATCATCTATCATCTATCATCTATCATCTATCATCTATCTATCTATCTATCTATCTATCTATCTATCTATCTATCTATCATCTATCTATCTATCTATCTATCTATCTATCTATCTATCTATCTATCTATCTATCTATCTATCTATCTATCTATCTATCTATCTATCATCATCTATCTACCCAAATCTATCCTAATCTATCTATCTATGTCTGTCTATCTCTATCTCTATTTTACTTTTAAATTCATTACTGTTAATTGCACTTGTGTCTTCCTCATGCCTAAGAAACTTTGGAAAATTCTTAACAGCCACATAACGATGACAGATATTTCTCTGTCATGCAAACTACAAGCATTACTATTTTTATAGTACAAAATGAAATTCTACAAACATGTTCAAGCTGAAGAATGTGATACATGTTTTATTTCCCATCAGTGCTGGAGTAGACTGGTCTTTTTTCTTTCTTGCTTTTTATTGTTGTCATCAGTGAAACATCTTTACTATTGTTACTGATGTAATTTTTATAGAGGAGCACAAATGCTACTTTACAATTGTTATGTGGTCAAATGATGTGATCAAAGTAATGAACAGTTCCTCTCATCATTTGTTAAATTTTAGGATTGTTTCTTTTTTACTGAAACAGGTTTTTTTTAACAGCATCATGTACCATATTAAAAGTAATAGGATCAAATCTAATTGTGGGTTCCTTAAAATAAATTAAAGGAGAGTAGGTTTTTTTTCATATATATATATCAAAATTTGCTTTGAGCAAGCATTTTATTCCACTTTTGACTTCTTATTAAAAAGATGTTGCTCTGGAGGTAAGATCCTGAAAACTAGCAGAGTATTCCCACAAGTAATAGCATATGGAGCCTGAATCCAAGCAGCTGACTGATGTTTATTTTAAAATGTTCTCTTGAACTAATCCATTATACATTGCTTCATTTTTTAGCATCTGATTTCTGTCCAACAGTGTGCGATGTTTAGCTGAATTATTTAAAACAAAATACAGTACCTGACTACAATGCAAAACATTTTCATGGTGCATTTGGTAAATAATTATTACTTGTTTTGTTTTGTACTTTTAAGAATTTACAGTTGTATGAAATACGAAAGTGCTGGCTGGAGTTAGGGAAACCATACTTACAATTAACGATCAGAGTAAAATTTTAATATGTGAGGGAGGGAATCAGCACACGAAACATTGTATTTTGAGCCGGTCTAATATAACTTGCCATAAGCTAGTCTTCCTCTAAAGGAGGATATTTGCAGTTGAAGGTGAAAAGGAGGGGTCCTTGGTGCTCGCTGAACTTCCTTCTTTTCTTGCAGACATTTCATTACCCTAACTAGGTAACATCATCAGTGCGAGTAAATATCAGTGTTCCAAGTATCATGTAGAATTAAATCAGAGTCCAAGGCAAAACGATCCTTAAAGTTCCAATTTAATAAAGCAGACATCTTAGCACATCTGCGTTAATCCCAATTCTGAAAATTACATCAGAATTCAACCCAGTTAAAAGTTCATGATCTTGTCCCCACACCCACAATCCATCACATGGTCCAATCTTCTTCCACGCTGGCATCTCCACCCAGCTGCTTCTGGTCAGGTGTAAAAGTGCGGAGACAAAAGATGACCTTGGCTTCTAGAAAAGAATGAAAACAATACATTCCACAATCCTACTCCTTTCTATTCCCCCCTCCCATCAACTATACTAAAGAAACAGCATAATGAAATAAGAGAAAATGTGGCAGGCCAAAATTCTAAAAGGAATATAATTGCAGGCCTAACAGTAATTAGACTTCCTAGTTTTTCTTTGAAGTCACTTCACTTCTCATGCAAAAACTTCCAGTCAGAGCTGAAGAAGCTTCTTGGATGAGAAGTGAAATGTCTTCAAAAAAAAAAAAAAAAACCAAGAAAGTCCAGTTGCCTTTTAAAACAAAACCTTTGGGACAATCATGACCTGGATGACTGAGAATTTCCATAGGCATTTACCCTAGATTTCCTTTCTTTTTTCTTTTTGTTGGTATAGAGAGTTTATTGAAGTGCTTTATGCTGGATGTTGCTCTTAGCAGTGAATGTCATATGATATAGCAGAATACCCATTAATGCTGCCAATACCTCAGTGGAGACTCATGGTCTCCTCCAGGCACCCCAATGATCCACACTGAGTATAAAAAGAGGTTTGATCTCTGAGACATCCTCATTGTTGCACTGAGCATTGTGCAAGATGCCCAAGTGAGCCAGCTTATGTTCCATGCTCCAAGAAACCTGATCGCGACCAAGATCTTGACCCCTTGTAACAGGGAATTGCTTGCCATTGATATCTACATAGAGGGCCACATTTTGTGCTCCATTTTTATAGGTGAACAGCAAAGACACATGAACATGGGGATCAGTGGTGGGTTTCAAAAATTGTTCGAACCTACTCTGTGGGTGTGGCCTCCTTTGTGGGAGTGGCTTGCCACCCATGTGACTGGATGGGAGTGGCTTGCCACCCATGTGACCGGATATGAAGATGCCGACGACACTTGTCAGAACCACCTTAAATTACCTCACACACAGCACTGGCCTGCATAAGAATATGATGTTAACTTGTTTTTTAAAAGGCATCTTTGATTTGTGTTAAAACAACTTCAACACACGCAATGTTCTGATTGCACCACAAACGCAGTAGTCATCCTTATCTTTCACAGAGGCACTGAGTTTTATAAATACGAGCATGATAGCATAAAATAATCATATCCAAGGACCAGTGGTGGGTTTCAACAATTTTTGGAACCTCTTCTGTAGGTGTGGCCTGCTTTCCAGGTCCACTGGTGGAACCTCTTCTAACCGGTTCGGTAGATTTGACGAACCGGTTCTACTGAATAGGTGCGAACTGGTAGGAACCCACCTCTGATGGGGATGCTGCAAAGGCCCTAACTGTGAAAAACAGTCTTAGTCACATTTTTTTCCAGTGCTGTTGCAATGTTTAAATGAACAAATCAATAGTCAAGGACTAATCATTGTAAGTGGAAAGACACAGGGGCTTTTATTTCATGAAGCAAAAAAAGACCAAAAGGTTTTGAAACATCTGGTAAGAGCAAGGAAAGACAGTTCATTTTTGTCGTCATGTTTTTTTCTGAAACAAGAGTTGGGATGGAGGTCAAAAAAACACCCTACTTCCAACTTCAGGACTACCACCTATTAATTACAGATAGTCCTCAACTTACCACCATTCACCACCTTCAAAATTGCAACTGTGCTGAAAAAAATAATTTATGACCATTTTCCACAACTGTTACAGCAAGGTCATGTGATCAAAATTCAGACCCTTGGTGATTGGCTCCTATTTGTGATGGTTGCTGTGTCCTGGAGTCATGGAATCATGTTTTGTGGCATTCTGCCCCCAGAGATCCGGACCCTACCCACTCTCATGGCCTTCCGAAAGGCTATTAAGACCTGGCTATTCTGGCAGGCCCTGGGCTGTTGACCCCATGACTGAGGTCCAGACCCGATTAGACTGGGTGTATGTTGTGGCTTTTTTTTAAAATCTATGTTTCTTTGCTTTTAACCTTTCTATTTTTTAAATGTATTTGTTGTAAGCTGCCCAGAGTTCTTCGGGATTGGGTGGCCTAGAAATTTATTAAATCTAATCTAATCTAAAATCTAATCTAATTCTGTCAGGCAAGGTCAATTGGGGGGGGGACGGGGGCTGGATTCACTTGGCAACTGTGGCACTGGCTTGACAACTACAGAGATTCGGGATGTTGCAGTGTGGCGGGAAGGGTGGTAAAATGGAGGAAAGACTTAACAAATGTCTCACTTTACAACAGAGATTTCAGGGTCAACTCAACAGCAAAGACAGTTTCTGGAGAAATAACAGCATCTGAGGTGGTATAATAGGATGGGGAGATAACTGGGTCTATACCACGGACATGCAGTCAGGGGAGGCAGGGGAGGCATGGCCTCACCACTGTCATCATGAAAAGAAAATGTAAAAGGAAAAAGGCTGAGGTAGTTTCTGCCAGAGTTACAGTGGATGACTCTGCTTAGTGCTTAACTGTGTAAAAAAGCCTCTAAAAAGTGCCCTCTACAGGAGGAGGTGGGAGAATGACTTGCCTCACCTAGTCTGGTGTTTTATGATCACTTGAGCAGAGTTAAGCAAGGGTTAAAAGCCAAAAAATTTCTGACGTAGATGAGGCATGTCGTTCTCCCACCTCCTCCGTAGAGGGCACTTTTTTAGAGCCTTTTTTAAATAGTTAAGCACTAAGCAGAGTCATCTGGCAGCAACTAGCTCAGCTCTTCCTTTTTCCTTTTACATTCTTTTTCTTTTCATGATGGCAGGCAAGAACAGAGTTGAAATCCTCTCTGAAACAGCTGGAAAAGGTATGTGTGTGTGTCGTAGGGAGGGGAAGGAATTCAAACTTCATCCTCAAGTGTAGATCCCTTCCCAAGTGTAGTTTGATTGCATGCAGAGCTACGTTGCTTTTACACACACACACACACACACACACACACACACACACACACACACGGATAAAAATATCTAAGCCCAGCTTCACTGATTACAAGTTTAAAAGGCAACGTGGCTCCACCTGAAATCAAAGGGTCGGATCGGAAGGCAGCAGGGGAATGGGGGAGGGTATGGCAAAGGAGCTACTTTCAAGCCATTGGAAAATATATCCAATCCAACTTCTGTCTTTGTGTTTGTTTGAGAGTGAGTGAGAGAGGGATCCAACTTCTCTATGTGCATGTGTCTGTTTGAGAGAGGGGAGAGGGAGGGAGAGAGGGAGGAAGGAGGGAGAGGGAGAAGAAAAAGAATGAAGGAAAACTTTTTCGCAAAGGAGAAAAACAAATGCTGTCGCTTTAAATCGGAACTGAGCATGCCTAGATGTGGAATTCTGGAAGTTGAAGTCCACAAGTCTAAAAATAATTGAGACCCCTGTGTCAGTGCCTCACCAGCCATAAACCTCACCGCACGTCACTGTTCTGTGTATGTTTTACCTCGCACCCCACTCAGCACCAACAAAGCGGACATCAACCACAGCAGTGCCAACCTGGCCACCGCCATCACTGAGCAGGGAAAGAGCGAGCCTTACCCTAGATTTTCATTTGCATAGATGCTGGAGTCTATAAAAAAGAAACTATCTTGTGACAATTGTTGCAATTGTTTCTAAAAAGGGAAGACAACAACGTTATTGTTATTGAGAAGGGCTGCAAAAGCCATTATATTCCAATCTCTTTCTAAGCTCCCACCATATCCTTCTGCTCCCCATTGAATTCTTTGGCTGAGAAGCAAGCGAATGACCAAACCTCTCAATTTGAAATCTCTTCCAAATGCAACACAAGGGAATGCAATAAAATAATCTGGAGATATTTGTGGATGTTTATCAACATTTAAAATAAAAATGTTTATAAGCTAGCCAGGTATGCTAGAGGCAGCTTGTGTTTCTACTGTTGATTTCAATGTAACCTAAGGATTGGATGCAAGCTGTGCTTTCTTCAGTGGGCTTACTATTGATTTACTTTACCTGTTACTGTGCTTTTTGACTTCTTCAGGAAGTCAAAATATCTTTTGGTGTAGAACGCAGAACTTGTGTAACCTAGGAAAGTTCTATATTGTTGAAGATGCACAAATAACTTTCACTTTATATTAGGTTTCCTCCTTTTCTACTGTTATATGCTTTCCTTAAACATCTTTTCTACTGTTATATGCTTTCTTTAAACATCTAAGACAAAACAAAACAACATATGGGGGGGTGTATGCTTAAATATTTTAATCATTTTCTCATTCAGCTGTTGGTGTTTATATGTTTTTGGGGGACGTTGTTTACTGTTTCCCTTTTTAAAATAAGAACTGAGATATAGGTTTTGAAAGGAAGGAACTGGATAATATGTGCCTTTAATCATTTTGTATTGAAACTTGTGAAGGTCAAACATCTTTAAAAAAAATGTACAGAGGCTTCTGTAAATACTAGCATACCTCTGTTAAAAGAATGAGCTGTCTAATCTCAAGGCTGGAGGAGAAGATTTTAGTAAAATATCTTCCTGTTCTGGAAGTACTCCTACACTCTGCAGTACCGTCCTGGCAAGCAGCTGGGGCACGCCGCTGCCCTTAGCTGCTGCCCTCTGCCTGACACTGACCCATCCCCGGTGCCATCCCTCTCTGTCCTCTTTAATGCTTCCCTAGATCTTCTGCTCTCTGCCTTGGATGTGGTGACTCACACGATGGCCGACCCTGTCTTGTCCCAGGTGTCCTCAACCGACAAGAGACACGTCCTCCACACCCTTAGCAGGACCAGTCCCATCCCCCCTGCCCATCCCCGCCAGCGCAGCCCCTGGCGCAATTGGGCTGCAATCGGCAGCCGTCCCTGCTGCAATCTGCGCCGCCTGCCACATCAGCTGGAATCTAATTCAAGAGATCTTAATCTTATAACATGGGACGACTGACTATAGTTTGAGCGGGCGCCAGTCACCCTGCGCTCATCAAAACAAGTCCGAGGAGAGTAGGTGTTGGGCAGGAAGGCTGGCGGCTCCCGGGCGGCGATCCCACCACCATCCGCTCGCGGCTCTTCCTGCCCGGACGTCCAAAGCCTTCCAGCCCGCCTGGGGCGAATCAGCTGCAGTGCAGCCAGGGGTGGTCAGGAAGGCTTCTGGCGGCTATCCCACTGCCATCCGCTTGCTCACTCGCTACGCTACCCCGCCCATGCTCATCACTTACTCTCTTTGGGTGAGTTCGGAGAAGCGGCAGCCCCGGGAGTCAGGAGAGCCGGGACAGGCTAGGAAGCAGACAGAGCCGGAAGGGATCCTGCGGAGGAGTCTCCAGCCGCTGCGCTTGCCTTGCCCGCCGGCCCCCGAAGTACGTGAGGGATGCTTTGGCAGAAAGGCACTGCTTCCAGACCCCGCCGAGGGCCACATACACAGGTGGCTCATTTTGGAGAGGCGGAGGTTTTCCCATGGCTTGTCCAGGTGGAAGTGGGGCTGGAAAGGTGAGCTCGCTCCCCTGCCCATCCGCCCGCTCACTCGCTACGCTACCCCGCCCATGCGAGTGGCAGCGGATGGGCGGGGGAGCGAGCGATCGAAGAAGGCACCCAAGGTTCCTTCCAACTCTGTTATTCTCTTCTGTTATCGTTTTTGTGATATATACAGAAGGTTTCCATTTCAAATTTCCCCTTTGCATTGATGGTAGTTTACAGACAAGCATCCAGTGCCATTATTCCAGAAAGTCTGTGTGGCTGTGTGTGTTTTAGCAGTCAGATAATGACAGAAAAGGATTCCACATAATAATCACTAAGTCTCTTTTTCTTGTCTTCATCCTGGAAGAACGCTGCTGCCTCCACATCTCTCCTTGCTCAAATTAATATTCATACATGTCAAAAAAAGATCATCTTCACATCCTTTTTGTCATGTATGTCATTTAATCAGGGCAGGGAAATCAAATACAATTTTATTTCTTCCCTAGTGCCTTTTATCTTTTTAGTTTACCTACATATTTAAAAAGGCCAAATCAACTTCAAATGCACATTTCTGTGGAGTTTTAAACAGGAAAGCTTGAAAACATCTAACCTGTTTTAAGTGCCGATGCTTTTTCCTCTCGCTTGGGTGGAATATGTAGTTGTCAGTCATCTGATCTTGTGCCAGATTAATTGGCCTTCCTCTAAAGGTATATCTCACCTCCAGTTTTAAGTCAGAAAGAATAACCTTTCCCTTTTCTTTTTTTTCTGTCCTACATCTGCTATGAATGACATCCCTGTGGTTATACCTTGTGCTTGCTTTTAAGTGACACCATGGTGACAGGTTGTGGTTACATGTCTCATTTGCACTGTGAAAATTTTAGTAGATTTACTGGAGTACAATGACTTTCCTTCTATATTATGTACTGTTTTATCATAAGAAATAAAATACAAAACAGGAACAAACAGACAAAGTGAAACAAAACATACATTCAACACTAACAACAACAAAGCAGGTTAAAAATAGTGTGCAAAAAAAGAGAGAAAAAGTGGTCAAATAAATTTAATATCTAAGATTAACATTGTAATCTTTTAAGACTAACATTGTATTCCTAACTAGGACATACAAAACCTTTGCCAGACCAATTCTCAAATACAGCTCATCTGCCTGGAATCCACACTGTACATCGGACATTAATATGATTGAACTGGTCCAGAGGTACTTCACGAGAAGATTACTCCACTCCTCTACTCACAATAGAATACCTTATGCCACCAGGCTAGAAATTTTGGACTTGGACAATCTGGAACTGCGCCGCCTGCGGTATGACCTAAGTACAATACACAGAATTGTCTGCTATAATGTCCTACTTGCCAATGACTACATCAGCTTCAACCTCAATAATACACGGGCAAACAATAGATACAAACTCAAGGTAAACTGCTCCAAACTTGATTGCAGAAAATACAACTTCAGTAATAGAGTGGTCAATGCCTGGAATGTTCTACCTGACTGTTGTTACTTCCTCAAACCCCCATAGCTTCAACCTTAAACTGTCCACCGTGGGCTTCACCTAAGAGGTTTGTAAGGGGGCGTGCATAAGTGCACCAGCGTGCCTACCATCCCTGTCCCACTGTCCCCATTTATTTGTTCTCATTTCTTTTGTTCATGTCCATGTTTATACCTATACCTGTTATCTCATATGCTGGAAAGGTTGTAACTGTAAAAAAAGTATCTGATGACATCCAGGCAGGTTCTCCAACTGCTGACAACTCCCTCTGTTCTTGGTGAATTAATTTTGACCCCAAATTTATTAGTTGTTTTCCACATTATTGTAAAAAAGGTCCTATGTGGACCTATTCATTTATAACAAAACAGGTTACATAATTTTACTTTTCACTGAAGGACTTGTTATGTTTGGAATACTTATTCCTAACAGAGTTTCCCTTTGTGGTTACCTTCCAGATAGCTAACATAGAATGTCACACTGAGAGAGCAAGAATATGCTTATGAGGTTAACTATGTTATACTGTACCCAGGTCTGAAATCTGACTGAAAGAGATCCAGATAATCTGCTTAATTCAAGGACTTTGGAGCTGTAACATGGTCTCTTTCTCAATAAACTTCCTTAAGAAAACAAGGTTGGAAACAAAATGGAAATTACCCAGCATGGTTGAGCCCAGTGATGTTTTTTTGATGGGCAGATCCTGAGACTTTTAAAAGAAGAATATACCAATATTTGGACCCGCCTCTAACACCCTAGACAATACGCTCAGAATCCAGATGGATCTTGACAGACTTGAACATTGGGCTTTATCTAATAACATGAAATTCAATATAGAGAAAAGTAAAGTCTTACACTTAAGGCAAGAAAAACCAAAAGTACACATATAGACTGGGTGAAACCAGACTTAACAGCAGTAATTGTGGATCTTGGAGTCTTAGTGGACAACAAATTAAATATGAGCCAGCAGTGTGAGGCAGCACCCAAACAAGCCAATGCAATCCTGAACTTCATTAACACATGAATAAAATCAAAATCAAGTGAGGTACTAATATCACTCTATAAAACCTTACTAAGACAACATCTCGAATACTGCATCCAGTTTTGGTCAACACACTATTAAAAAGATGTTGAGACTCTAGAAAAAGTGCAGAGAAGAGCAACCAGGATGATTACAAGACTGGAGACTAACAGTTACAGGAACTGGGCCTGGCTAGTCTAGTGAAGAGAAGGACTAGGGGAGACAGGATAGCAGTCTTCCAATATATGAGGGGCTGCCACAGAGAGGAAGAGGGTCACCACTATTTTCCTAAAGGCCAGACAATGATTAATAGATGGAAAGTGATTAAGGAGAGATTCAACCTAGAAATAAGGAGAAATTTTCTGACAGTGAGAACAATCAACCAATGGAAAGAAGATGCCTTCAGAAGTTTTAAGAGATTTATCACTGGAAGCTTTCAAGAGGAGATTGGATTGCCATTTGTCGGGGATGGTGTAGAATCTCCTGCTTGGGTGGAGGCTTGGACTAGATGACCTACAAGGTCCCTCCCAACTCTGTTAATCTATGAATCTATGAACCTTAACTCTCCAAGAGAGTTGCAGTTCTAAAAGAGAGGTGCACTAAGGATTCCTCTCCATCAAGATGAAACTCTTCTCCAATTACCATGTCCGTCTGTGCTCAGCTAACTCTGAAGAATCTGCCCCACATATCCTAGTGGATACAAGTAATGTGTAATTCAATGAGTTTATATGCCGCCCAATCCCGGAGAACTCCGGGCGGCTTACAAATATGAGACAAAATTAAAATAACAAAAAGGGGAGAGAAACAAAAACAGTTTAAAAAATACAACATACATTCAGCTTAGCTGGGGGTTGGACCCGATTTATAGATCAACAACCCCAGGCTTGCCGGAACAGCCAGGTTTTGGTGGCTTTTTGGAAGGCCGCGAGCATGGGGAGGGTCCAGATCTCCGTGGGCAGGTCGTTCCACAGAACCGGAGCAGCTACAGAAAAGGCTCTCCCCCGAGTGGTCGCCAGCCGGCATTGTCCGGTCGATGGCACCCAAAGGAGGCCTAGCCTGTGAGTTCTTATCAGCCGTTGGGAGGTAAATTTACCTAACACATGTTGTGAGGAATTCTTGCAGTTGATCTTCCACCTCAGTCTTTCTGAGCAAGCACTGAGCCACCTTGAATATGTCTGCTGAATGGCAATCCAGGGATGAATAAGTACAGCAAAATATCTCAATTTACTTATCCATACCACCAGAATATAATACTTAACCATGCCTCTTCCTCATGTTCAGTCACTCTTCATTATCTCAGGTTATGTGGTCATAAATTACTGTCAAGTCTGAGTTTTGAATGAAAAATATGCGATTAGTAAAAAAAAAAATATCACACTAGAATTCGTGCTGAGGCTACCTGAATGGGCATTTCAGATTAGTCCTCTCTCCAGCTCTCTTTTTAATGTGTGTTTGTGTTTCAGATACAGAACCTTTTGTTAATGAAATGTGTTAATTAATTGCCTGTATGAATGCTGAAGGTGATACTCTTATGATAGGACCTTCACTGTTAGAAGCCGCAATAGAACTGTGTTTTAGTACAAAGATTGAAAGACGCCTTTTTTAACCTAAAAAAAAAAAAACCTGAATAAAGATAAATGATGTGCATTTTAATCCACAAGAGGCCACTTGATGTTCAAGTATGTATGGAAGGCTAATAGTGTAACCAAAGCAACAATTCACGAAAAAAAGTGATCTTGAATGGACAAACCACTCCATTCAAAGGCCGATTTAGAATTGCCTGCTACTACCTGTAGTTTTCACTGCACACCCACATGGCAAAGAGTGGATGAGTAAGTGGAGATGATAGAGGACTGAAGACAGGCTGACACAAACACCTCCTGAATCCCAACTGCACATTGTGGGAGCCAGGGGTGGGTTCCGGCAGTCACTACTGCCAGTTTGCTTTTGGGTGCGCCACACACTCTCACATGCGCGCATGTATAGTGCAATAAAAATTGCTCTGTGCATGCACAGAAGCAAAAAAACAAGATGTTGCCTATGGCGCTGTCTGGAAAATCAATTCAGGGGTGTGGCAGGCCTAGGTCACTGCCAGTTTCAGTGACCCAGGCCGCCAAAGCACTACCGATTCAGCCGAAGCGGTCCAGACTAGTAGGAACCAACCACTGGTTTGAGCCCTGCATGTTGATTCATTAATCCAACTTCCTGTTCTGTGCTTTGCTGTTTGAAGACCCCCTAGCACAAAAGTTAAAATTTAATGATGTATAAAAGAATAAAATAGAATAACAGAGTTGGAAGGGACCTTGGAGGTCTTCTAGTCCAACCGCCTGCTTAGGCAGGAAACCCTACACCACTTCAGACAAATGGTTATCCAACATCTTCTTAAAACCTTTCTGTTCTGTTGGAGCAATCACAACTTCTGGAGACAATTTCTCCCAAAAGAAGAGTGTGTGCATGTGTGCATAAAGCCAGAAACTGAAAGAACAGCTACCCGGTGTGCATGCGCGTGCCAGGAAGATAATCGTTTGGTTTCCGGCATGCTCATGCGCACCAGCCAGCTGGTCTTCAGATACATATGTGTGCCAGAAACTGGAAGACCAGGCAGCTGGTGTGCATGTGTGCATCAGAAACCAAAAGATTGTCTTCCCGTTGTGTGAATATGCACTGGGAGGATGTTCTTCTTGTTTTTGTCGCTCATGCACATGTGAAGAATAGCTGGCCGGTACGCTGAAACCCGGAAGAGCAATGGGCAATGGCTCGCATGCTGGAGAGATAGCTCATGTGCCGTAGATTTGCCGTCGTGGGTAAAGAGTCTTCTGCTTATGCAGGAGGTTGTACTAGAAGACCTCCAAGGTCCCTTCCAACCTTTTTATTCTGTTATTTATCTGTTAATGGCTTTTTTTTAAAAAAATAGCATGTTGTCATGATTTGCCTTCATCTCCTTTCCAGCTTGTAGCTGCAAAAATTTTAAAATAGTATTTTAAATAGCTTGAAATAGTATTTTCCCTCTTCTCTCCCTCGTCCCTTGGTGTAATATATATAGAGAGAGTGGAAGTGGAAGCAGTGGGCTTCCTCCCATATATGGGCATACCAGGGGTTGTAACACTTAATACATACCTATCTCCCTGGCTCAGCTGATAATGGAGAAGGACCTTGTGGCTTAGTGGTTAACACATCTGCCTAAAATGTAATACAGCACAGGTTCTAATCCCAGTAAGGGTATGGCTAGCTGATGAGAGCTAAATAGCTTGAAATAGATCTATACTAGTCTCCCTTTATTTATTTATCAGCACAAATACAACACAAATGTAACAAATGTACATATTGCTGTGTAAAAGCAAAAAAGTTGTAGTTGCAACACTGTTATCTTTGACTGTGCCAAAGAGAGTCAGAAGTTGGTGCCTTTTTTCTTTTTTTTTCTCCCATTACACTGGACTCTCTCTTTTTCCCTCCCTCTCTTCTTTTCCATGTTTTTTTTCTTTGTATTTTATACTTTGATAAACAAATTAAAAAGTTTTAATCAAACTAGGTAACATCATCAGTGCTAGAAGTACTTTCTCACCCTATTGAGAAAAAGAGATAGACCAAAACAGCCCCATCTCATCTGCTTCCTCTCTGGCATTCCCAGCCATCCAGAGGCCATCCCCATTCTTTTAAAAGATGTAACGATATCCATACATGTCTTATTTGCTTCTTTAGCTGTTGTGGCCCAGCAGGAGCCGCTGGAGCTGCCACCAGGCTCCAACAGCGAGGGGCCCTATGAGTTGGCTCTGGAAGATGTGGAGGACCCTGGACAGGGTTCTGACTCCGAGCAGGGCGCAGAGAGGCTGGTTGGCTACCAGGAGGTGCCTGAGGCCTGTAGCAGCAGTGAGAGTCAAAGGGAGTGTGCTTCCAAAGTCAAGCCTTGGAGCAGTGGGGAGAAGACAAGGGAGCATGATCCTGACATAATGCATTGGAGCAGTGGGGAGGAGACAAGGGAGTTGGTCCTGGATGCCCGGCAATGGAGGGCTAATAGGCATAAAGAACAGTTATGCAGTTATAGGAGGTAATTGAACTCAACTGGTGGTAATTAGGCTCCTCTCAAGACTATAAAAGGAAGGACTTTCCACACGCTCGTCGCAGGAATCAACGTATTTACTAGAGCTGGAGAAGCTATCGTAGCTAGCTCGGCAGGCTGGATTGCTGCCAAGGTTAGTCTGTGCTGGATTGCTGCCAAAGTCTAGTCTGTGTGTTAATAAATCCTTGAAGTATCTTTGTCTCGGCATGCTTTGGTGTATGAAGATTTAGCTTTGGTCAGAACATTTAGCTATGATTACATCCATAGCCAGACAAGTTCAATCGGCTCACTCAACTCACACTTTCAACATAAAAAGGGAATGGCAACTGGGGAGATCAGGAGAAGAAGGAAAGACTTCAAGATGCGGCAAGACTGGAAACCAATACCTGAGTAACTTTAGCAATAACAGGAAGTGCTCAAACACACTAACCAGCTACAACTCTCTATAACATTCTGCTCCTCAGGCTGCAATTTGGTAATAATTCTGCCACATGGTTTGAAGCAGAGGTGGTTTCCTTCCAATTCGGACCGGTTCGAGCGAACTGATAGTGGTTTGGTGGCCTGGGTCACTGGAACCGGCAGTGACCCAGGCCTGCCATGCCCCCAAACCAGTTCTCCTATGGGGCCGCCATCTTGATTCTCAGTTCTGCACATGCACAGAACAATTGTAATGGCACAAATTAAATTTGTTTTCTTTTTTTAACGTTTTACGCATACACAGACCTATTTTTGTGGAAATGTGCACGGCTGCACCAAATTTTTGCACGCACCGAACCAGCAGTAATGCCAGGAGCAAGCCAGCCCTGGTTTGAAGGTAGCTAAATGTGAATAAATGACTCGCTGCAGGGGAAAAAAAAGACTGCAGGAAATCCAAAAGTGGTTGGGTCAAAAGCAACAACTAAGTCCCATTTTAAACTTTGAGACCCCTCATGGAAAAGACTGAATAAGCCGAAGTCTAAGGATTTGGTTACCTGGTAAAGAAGGTCAAAGGGAGAGTGAAAGTGACTGTTCAGGAAATTCAGATATATGGTAACTGCAAAAGACAATAGAAAAAAGAGCAAAATCCTGCACTCGGTAAAGCTTGAAACTCACGAAAGTTTTTAAAAAGCTTTCAACCAGCCTATTGGGTCTCCAAGTCATAGCCAAAAAACACACACAGGTTCAAATTCATGATTTTCTCTACCTGGCCCTCCCCATTTTTTTCTGCAAACTTGACCCGAAAGAATATTAAGCCATTTTATATTTTGAGATGTGGATAAGATGCTGAGCTTGCCGATCAAAAGGTTGGCAGTTCAGCGGTTTGAATCTTTAGCACAGGGTGAGCTCCTGTTATTGTTCCAGCTTCTGTCAACCTAGCAGTTCGAAAGCACATTAAAAAATGCAAGTAGAAAAATAGGGACCATCTTTGGAGGGAAGGTAACAGTGTTCCGTGTGCCTTTGGTGTTTAGTCATGCCGGCCACATGACCACGGAAATGGCTTCAGACAGCGCTGTCTCTTCGGCTTTGAAACAGAGATGAGCACTGCCCCCTAGAATCAAGAACAACTAGCACATATTTGCAAGGGAAACCTTTACCTTTTATATCTTAGGGAGAATTTTAAACTTCACTTGTTCACTGAATATTCTTGTTTAAATTCATATCTTCACTGTTCCTCTGGGTTCTTAGTGAAGCAAACATTGGAAAATCAGCCACTTGCAAGGAGAAGGTTCAATCCCAGGGATAGGCAGGGGATTCTAGCTGATGCCCTTTTACCATCCATAGCAAATATTAAATCTGCTTCTTCTGGGAACTCTACAAGAAGCTTTGTAAATTGGTACATTATACAACAGTAAGAAACACCTTCAAGTGTAACCTACATGCTGAGCAATGGTCTTTCCGCCCAACATTTTAAAGCCAAGCAGCCTCAGACTGATTTACATTTTTCTTCCTCTCTCGGGATTTCAATGAAACAATGGCAAAAGATGGAGAAATTCACTGACTTTTCAAAGAAATTATTTATAACCATGTGCAGCTTTTGTATTTATCATACAATAACTTTATGGGGGAGAGGTGAAGCAATTTTACAAAGAGGAGTACACTCTCTCTGAATAACCCTTTCCTCCAATAAATCACAGGTGATTGTTTCTATAGACAAAACACCACCAACTCAACCGTACACAGGTAGATAAGAGCAAATATATTAGTTTTACTTTCACTCTAACCTTCATTCTTCCTTCCTGTATATTCTGCATCTTAATAATTTGTGAAGGTTGGTAAGTTCTTATATACTGTACATAAAAGAATCAGACAAACTGATCCATCATCACCAGCAAAATCCAATCGTTACTGTGAAATAAGATTCCAAACGTTTGACTCAGTGATTTGATTTGAAGGCAATTTAATCAAAATCCTCTTCATATTGTATTAAGTGCTTTCAAATTCCTTTGGAAAGACATGCTTCTTGTCTACCTTTCTCCAAATCAGGACCATGATTTCTGACTTATTGCTAACTTCTCTGTTGATTTTGTTAGTCAGAAGAGAGCTGTGAAGCTTGCGGATGGTGATCAAATGATCACAGGACACTACAATCATTATAAATATGCTTCTGTTGTGAAGTATCCAAATGATGATAGCAATAGCAAAAGCATTTAGACTTATATATACCACTTCACAGTGCTTTACAGCCCCCTCTAAGTGCTTTACAGAGTCAGCATATTGCTCCCAACAATTTGGGTTCTCTTTTTACTGAAGGATGGAAGGCTGAATTAACCTTGAGATAGTGAGGATTGACAGTCAGCAGAATTAACCTGCAATATTGCAATCTAACCACTGTGTCACCATGGCTCCGTAATGATCATGTTACCATGGAAACACTGTGCTCATCATAAGTTCAAACACTGGCCATAAAATGATTTGTCAATCCTTTCACATGTTCTAACAGTTGCTAAACCAAGTAATCAGTAACCAAGGACTACCTGGAGACTAAAACATATGAGGAACGGTTGCAAGAACTGGGTATGTCTAGTTTAATGAAAAGAAGGACTAGGGGTGACATGATAGCAGTGTTCCACTATCTAAGGGGTAGCCACAAAAAAGAGGGGTGGGAGTGGTGTCAACCTATTTTCCAAAGCATCTGAAGGCAGGACAAGAAACAATGGATGGAAACTAATCAAGGAGGGGACCAACCTAGAACTCAAGAGAAGTTTCCTGACAGAACAATTAATCAGTGGAACTACTTGCCTCCTGAAATTGTGGGTACTTCAATACTGAAGATTTTAAAGGAAAAATTGGACAACCATTTCTCTGAAATGGTGTAAGGTTTCCTGCTTCAGCAGGTGGTTGGACTAGAATAGGGGCCACCAACCAGTGGTGGGATTCAAATAATTTAACAACCGGTTCTCTGCCCTAATTATTTCTTCCAGCAACTGCTCAGAAACTTAACAACTGGTTCTCCCAAAGTGGTGCGAACTGGCTGAATCCCGCCACTGCTGCCAACTTTTCAGACCTCAGGGACCACTAAATTCATAGTTTTAAATCCTGCGGACCACTAATATGATTTTTTTAAAAGATAACTAGTATTTAGTGCAAGATAAAAATGGAAATAATTTTTCTGTGGATCACCAACATTTTCTCATGGACCATAAGTGGTTGATGACCACTCTACTAGAAGACTTTCAAGATGCCTTCCAACTCTGATATTCTTTCAAAAATCCCATTGTCTTTATATTCCTTTCTATTACTCCGAGTTGTAGCCTCCCAGTCTACTTGACCTCACTAGATATTTGAGGTGCTGCAGCCAATCAAATAATGACTCTTGGCCCATACCCAATTAGATGCCTTGCTGCTCTATTTAACCACATGTATTTTAATTTGCACAACCTTTTAAAGGACTATCGTCGTCCTCCTTTGTCTTTGCCTCGAGCACTATCAATAAACCAAAATCTGTTTTCATGTAATTGTGTCCTTGTTTCTAGTTTAGGCATACCTTTGGAATAAGTCATCTCTAGTAACATTTTTCAATCTGAAATCACATTTCTATTAAATGCAGAAATGCACTGTCTCTTCTGGCTCCACATTTTTTCATTAAAGAAGCAAATGCAACCACAAAGATTAGATCAACATCCCATCTCTTTCCCATTTTATTAATTGAGACAGAATTAGGATTATAACCAAGTTAGATATTATGATTTTTTCAGTAATAGCTTAATAGTTTAAGATTACAGTAGAATTTTCATTGCACACTTCTAATGTGAGACATAGCGGCCACTTTTTCATATTTCTTTGTTTTGCTTTTCCTAATTTTCTCAGTGCAGAAATGACTTATCAGACTCAAAAGTAGGTTTATGACATGCGTTCTTTTCTGCCTACATCAATTTGTGCAATAGTAATAATATTACTATTATCTTAAACATATCCTCAACATATCGTACATATATTATATTTTACATTTTACATATTATATTATTACATGGGCTATAACATCACAACTGCCAGTTCTTTACCTGGCATTGTCCATCATACTCATCAATGTCTTCCCAACTTATTCAGGTAGTCCTCAATGTACAACAACAACGGAGCCCAAAATTTATATTGCTAAGTGAGACATTAAGTGAGTTTGGCCTCACTTTATGACATTTCTGGCATGGTTATTAAGTGAATCACTGGAGTTGTTAAATTAGTAATACAGTTGTTATGTGAATCAATTTGCCTTGCTTAGCAAAAGGTCGCAAAAGGAGATCACAGAACTACAGGACACCTCAACTGTCATCAATGGGAGTCAATGGCTAAGTATCTGAATTTTGATTACATGATGCTGCTTCATGGTATGAAAAATGGTCATAAGTCACTTTGAACAGTCCACTAAATGAACTGTTGTAAGTGAAGGATTGTCTGTAATGTATAAGCAATGCAGTGCAGCCTTTCGTAACTGATGGATAGAAATGTCACTGCACAGATTTTTCTTCAGAGCTTGATACTTTGTGATCTTCTGCAAATCTTTGTCTTCTAGTCTACTAACCCCCTGGTAATGCCTCATTAATTATCCACACTTTCGTCTTTTCAACCACCGCTACATTTGGTGAATTATTATTATTGCCAAAGTAAAGAGCTTATTGTACTGTTTTATGCAAAGTTAGCATGTTAACTTCCACAAGAACATCAGCAGTAGCACTTAGACTTATATACCACTTCATAGTGCTTTATAGCAATAGCCCTTAGACTTATATGATGCTTTAAAGTGCTTTAAAGCCCTCTCTAAGAGGTGTACAGAGTCAGCATATTGTCCCCAACAATTTGGGTCCTCATTTTAGCTATTTTGGAAGGATGGAAGGCTGAGTCAACCTTGAGCCTGTTGAAATTTGAACTGCTAAATTGCAGGCAGCTGGTAGGCAGCAGAAGTAGGCTTGCAGTAGCTCTCCAATCACTGAGCCACCATGGCTGATTTATAGCCCTCTCTAAGCAGTTTGCAGAGTCATCATATTGACCCCAACAATCTAGGCCCTTATTTTACTGATCTCGAAGGATGGAAGGCTGAGTCAACCTTGAGCCTGTCAGGATCAAACTGCTGGCAGTCAGCAGAATTAACCTGCAATGCTGCATTCTAACCACTGGGCTACCATGGCTCTAAATTGGATTGAAAAATTTAGCCCTGTTTCTTGTGATGCGACTATTGCAATGCTGGCCATGTTTTATATGGCCTTTGGTGAATGGGGACAAAAAAGGAAGTTTGGCCTTCCGTTTTAAAATTGTTTCTTGCCCTTTTTATATGTTGACAGCTTTCTTTTTTAAGTACCAATTGTATGCGCCATGAACTGGCATTTACAAACAAATTTCTGCTAATATAATGAATTGTGAATTGTGATTTTCTATGAACTAAGAAATAAAGCTTTTAAAAGTCAAGCATAATCTCTGATGTTTCACATTTACTATATAATTGTAGGTCCCAGAAGTTTCCCCAAGCCATTTGCAATGCCAAAGAGAGTGAGACTTGAGACGAAGCTTGCAAAAACAAGCAGATTTTATTTCTGGCCAAAACAAAATACTAGGTGAAATTATATCCATAACATACAGATATAATGCATGTGAGGAACAGCCACACTTTGGGGAAGGTATGGTGTGCTTTTATACCTTCAGAATACCCAATTCTGCCCCCCCACTCTGCCATGCCTTTCTTGTAGCCCTGCATTGGCTGTGCAGCAAGGAACAGGGGGGGCTGAGTGCTTAGCAACAGAGGGGCTGGGTGCTTAGCAACACAGGTATTTGCCCAATGTAACCCCGCCAAGTTATGACATATTCTGTTCCAAGCACAGAGTTATGCACAAAAACAAGATAGCAGGATTTAGATCACTGGTAGGAGCAAATGGAAGGGGCAATTCCAATTCTTAGCAAAGCAATTTTTACAGAAGCAAAACAGCAAGTTATTTTTATTTCTCAATAGTTCTACTTATTCTACTATTATTATGCCCCTACATAATCATCCATTTACATGCAATCGTGCAGTTTTAATAATTTATATTACTACCCGTTCTAAGCTACAGCCATGAGATTTCCTGGCCAACCTCACTTAGCTTCTAAGCATAAGAGAGACCGCCTGCTGCCAATCACCTCCAACAGACCTATTAGATCCCACAGATTAGGCCTCCTCCGAATTCCATCCGCCGGCCAGTGTCGACTGGCGACTACCCGGAGGAGAGCCTTCTCTGTGGCTGCTCTGACCCTTTGGAATGAACTCCCCATGGAGATTCGAACCCTCACCACCCTCCAGGCCTTCCGCAAAGCCGTTAAAACCTGGCTGTTCCGACAGGCCTGGGGCTAAAGAGCTGTTGCCCCCGTCTTGAATGGTATGACTGTTGTGTGTTTTTAAATTATGTATTGTTATGTATCGTTTTTATTTTTTATTTTTTGTCTGTACCCCCCCCCCCCCTTCCCTGATTTGATTTGTTAGCCGCCCTGAGTCCCCTTCGGGGGAAAAGGGCAGCATATAAATATAATAAATGAATGAATGAATGAATAATCATACATGGCCAAGGCGGTAGCTAAGGCCAGTGGTCTTCTGTGAACATGACTAATTTTAATGCCATTTTAATGCCAGTGATTCAGTTAAGATTCATGCGTAAATTTGGCAACAATAACTGTTAAGCAACTTTATAGTGCTATTCTTTTCAACAGATATGACTGCTCAACTGAAAAAAAATCAGGGTTTGCACAATTGAGACCTGAGTCAGCTTTAACACAGACAGACTGACCAGCAAAGCAGGGTACTATCTATTAAAATCTAAAAAGTGTGTATGTGTAGGCCAGTTTTGAAAAAAAAAAGCAATTTTGGTTGTTTTAGCTACTGCAGAAAGGACAACAGAGAAAGGTTTTCTAAATGAATAGCAATAGCAATAGCAATAGCAGTAGACTTATATACCGCTTCATGGGCCTTTCAGGCCTCTCTAAGCGGTTTACAGAGAGTCAGCATATTGCCCCCAACAATCTGGGTCCTCATTTTACCCACCTCGGAAGGATGGAAGGCTGAGTCAACCCTGAGCCGGTGAGATTTGAACCGCTGACCTGCTGATCTAGCAGTAGCCTGCAGTGCTGCATTTAACCACTGCGCCACCTTGGCTCTTATGAACAAGCTAGGATTCTAGGAACAATTAAGCTTCCATGCCGTATGTGTACTTGGTCCAAATCAGGTTACTGTACACTTATTACTGATTTTCACTTGATGTTCTGAAACTTGGATTCTAATGTGTTTCTTTCCCCTTGAATTTTAAATTTCATGCCATTTCTCTGGAGATGAACAATCTGAGAATGCTTAGATGTTAATCCAGAGCAAAGAATGAAATGGAACAGCAATGACATTTCAGTTGGTTATCAGTTATGAGTAAGCATTTTAGCTCAATGAAAACCTAGCTCTGTGCATAACACCAATTCAACTTTTCCCAGTTGGATACACAAAATCTAAGCATGTTGCAGGAATCTTCTGAAAGTCTCTCTTAGCAAATATAGCCAATATAAAAGCAGCAGTGGTACGGTGATTAGAATGCAGTACTGCAGGCTACTTCTACTGACTGCCGGCTGCCTGCAATTTGGCAGATCGAATCTCACCAGGCTCAAAGTGGACTTAGCCTTCCATCCTTCCGAGGTTAGGCAAATGAGGACCCAGATTGTTGGGGGAAGTATGCTGACTCTCTAAACCGTTTAGAAAGGGCTGTAGACAGTGATTGATTAAGGCTCACTGTTGCCCTAAGCACTGACAAATCTTGGTGCCCCCCTCCTTTGTACATTCTGTACAAATCTTCATTGTTGTTTTTTCTTTCTCAACTTTGTGGTGCCCCCTTTGGGTCTGGTGCCCTAAGCATGCGCTTAGTCTGCTTAATTGTTAATACACCACTGGCTGTAAAGCATTATGAAGCAGTATATAAATCTAAGTGCTGTTGCTTGGGAAGGAAGGAAGGAAGGAAGGAAGGAAGGAAGGAAGGAAGGAAGGAAGGAAGGAAGGAAGGAAGGAAGGAAGGAAGGAAGGAAGGAAGCAGGCAAGCAAGCAGTAGTGGCACAGTGGTTAGAATACAGTATTACAGGCTGACTCTGTCAACTGCCAAGAGTTCAATCCTGATGGGCTCAAGGTTGACTCAGCCATCCAACTTTCCAAGGTCAGTAAAATAAGGACCCAGATTGTTGGGGGCAATGTGCTGATTCTGTAGATTACTTGGAGAGGGCTGTAAAATCAGTGTGAAGGGGTATTTAAGGCTAAGTGCTATTGCTATATTTCATCTGGGTTTGTTTGTTTGTTTTGATCCTTGAATCATGGGCGTGAATCCATGTGCATGTTGCTTTAATTAAAATGAGATGTATTGATTCACATTATGTATAATTGTATTTTCCCCCTTCACAACAATGTTACAAACCAAGGAAATTGGTTCATTATAAATCAGAGGAAGAGCTTGATGTATTGCATTTACAATCTTGCTGATAAGAGCATCTTTCTCTTCTGTAGCAACACTGATAAAGTTAATCATCTGGATGTTAACAAAGTTCCAGGTGGGGGATTTATTAGAAATATTAAAAAAGGAAAAAAGGAAAAAGAAAGAAAGAAAAAATCTTCACTGGGCTGCCATTGATTGCAGAATTTCATTTTATTAAGCAGTTTTATATTGACAGACAATGGCTGTATAAATGAAAATAAATGATAACATATGTCTGGGGCAGTTCTGAGGTGTGTCAATGTGTGTATATATGGATATGTATGTGTTAAATTTAGAAAAAAAATTCCCCATTCTTGTACAGATAGTCATCAGCTTACAACAGTTCATTTATGACCATTTGAAGTTACGACAGCGAAAAAGCAACTTGTTTTATACACTTATTGTCAGGGTTCCAAATAGCATCCAAAAGTAAATCAGAGTCCAAGGCAAAGTATTGCTCAAAGTTCTAATTTATTAAGAGAGCCATGTTGGCATATCTGGGAATGCCCGAATCTGAAAGCTTCCCGGTTTTCCCCACCTAGTTGAAAGGTCAAGATTTTGCCCCCAGACCCACAAGTCCATCACATGGTCCAATCTCTCACTGCCATGCTGGCAGTTCCCTCCATCCAGTTCCAGTCAGGTGCAGAGGTGCAAAGACAAAGGATGACCTTGGCTTTCTAGAAAGAATGTTGTTATGGCTACATAGCCATAATATGTAACTCCTTACAATCCCCCCTCCCATTTCCCCACAATAGAAAATGCCTAATAGAATAATAGAAAGCATGGCTGGCCAAAGATCCAAAAGAAAAGATGCCTGCAGGCCTGACACTTATAGCCATTGCAGCCTCCCCAAGATCATGTGATTAAAATTCAGTGGCTTGACAACTGACTCATATTTATGACAGTTGCAATATCCCTGGTCATGTGATCCCCTTTTGAGCTCTTCTGACATGCAAAGACAATGAGGAAGCCAGATTCACTTCACAACCCTGTTACTAACTGAACAACTGCTGTGATTCACTTCACAGCTGTGGCAAGAAGGATTGTAAGATGGTGGCAAAATTCACTTAATAAATGTTTCACTTTGCCACCAAAATGTTGGGCTCAATTGTGGTCATATGTTGAGGAGTATCTGGACACATTCACATGTGAGTGTGCTTCAGCCTACTTCATCACTCATGAATGATAAAAAGTTGGAAATCATGGAGAGGTTTTGCTGGATAATCTGACAAGACAAATGGTAAAGTGATATATAGCAGTTCATCCTGGTGCCTTCAGAGAGAGAGAGAGATACAGAGAGAGAGAGGAAGACATACACATACACACACACACACACCAGTGGTGGGTTCCGGATTCTGATTATGGTGCAACTGGTGCAGTGCAACGGGGCCTGGTACAGTGCACATGCACTTGTGCAACATGAGTGCAGTGTGCGCATACGTCCTTACCTCCACGAGGCCTCCGTGATGCTCCAGCTGCTTAGCGGAGCTTTGAACAGGTGCTGTATGCTCCATGCAGGTGCACAGAAGTGCCAAAGAGCTCAAATACAGGTAAGGAGCTCAGGCGGGTGGATGGGCCCTCAAGCGCACTGTGCTAGAATGGTACCTGGTACAGATACAGATACAGATACAGATACAGATACAGATACAGATACAGATACACATACACATACACATACACATACACATACACACACACACACACACACACACACACAGATACACAGAGAGAAAGAAATACACACGTGCAGAGGTGATTGTGAGTTTTCAACACTGATTGAGCTCATTATGAGCACAGCTATTTCCTGTGAATGTAGTCTGGACCTGCAGTTATTATAATTGCAGTTCTAATCATCATGACTATTATTTTTAACCCACCCAATAATCTCACGTCTTTAGGCTGATTATGATTCTGCTCGCTTCTTTTATCCGTTTGCCAAAATATTAAAAGAAGCTATGGCCAATGAATGAAATATATTACCTACCGACTGGCAGGTAAGCAGGGACAGACCCCAAGGCCCTTCTTTTAACAAGACCCCTCTTTTTATTTGTAACATCACCACAAGGAGTCAGACGGTTCTTCCATCTATCGTTCCGGAGGAACTGGATGAACCGTCTGACACTTAGGCATCAAGTCAGACAGATGGTGAACCTTTTGATCTTCAGAAATCTCAGAATGACACTCAAGCAGGCTGTCAGTTTTGTTTCTCCCTTCACATACGTGGGTTTCTTCCTTTCAAGGGAGATGAGGCTTTCAGGAATGCTGCAGAATAATGGGTGCCAAAAAGGTGTGCAATTTTTTTAAAGGAAGTTTCATCCATTCTAAGGAGAAATCTATGCATCATAGGCCGGGGATGGGATCGAAATAATTTAGCAACCGGTTCTCTGCCCAGTTGGTGGGTGGGTGTGGCTATGGAGTGCAAGGCCTCCTGGGCCTCCTCATGCTTAGGGGGGCTGTTTTCACCCTCTCCTAGCTCTGGAGGTTTTTTCAAGCCTCCGGGAGGACAAAAACGGCCTCCCCTGGGCTCCAGAGGCCCTCTGGAAGCCAGAAACGGGCCTTTTTCTGGAATTCCGAAACTTCCGGTAGGCCTATTTTTCACCCTCACCAGGCTCCAGAGGCTTTTTTTGAGCCTCCGGGAGGATGAAAATGGCCTCCCCTAGGCTTCAGAGGGCCTCCAGAAGCCAGAAACACACTCATTTCCAGACTTCTGGAACTTCTGGTAGGTGCATTTTTCGCCTTTCCAGATCCTCCACACTGGCCCTATACTTACCTGGCATGATGAACAGGCCATGTGGAGATTTTGGGAGGGGAGAGGCGGATGGGGCCAGCCAGTCCTTGCAACAACTGGTTCAGCGAACCGGATGCAAAATTTGCACACACACTTGCCCGAACCAGTCCGAACTGACTGAATCCCACCCCTGATCATAGGCAACCTTGGTGCTCTCTGAACTTGGTTATTTTCTTGCAGACATTTCATTATCCAAACTAGGTAACATCACCAGTGCTAGGTTAGTGACCAAGCTCGGAGAACACTAAGAAAACACACACGCACACATCCATTTCAACCCTGAGCTACAAAACATTCTCCTTTATTTTTAACAACATAGAACTGGCAGAAAAAAGACCCAATTGGTAACCATTACAGGAAGGGAAAGCTTTAAACTAACCTAAAGCTTCTATATGCCGCACATTTGGAACAGATGTTCCTATTACAATTCATGCGTAAAATTTTCATGGCTCTTATGACACATCCAAAGCTTCACCCATTACAGTTTCAGTTTTATGTGGCATTTTTATATGCCTTTCTTCTTTTAAATCTCTGTACAAATGTTACAAGAACAATTCTGATTATGATGAAACATATCCTTCTGCCTATTTAGCAAAGCTCTTGAAGGGTTTCATAGGTCATGAAATTTGCAGCCTTAAGAGCTCTTTGACTGTAGCAATCAATATACTGTCTAGGAAAATTACCCTGCATCTTAGAAGCTAAATTAATGGTTTCATTACCATGGGTTTTTTTTTTTAAAAAAATAATAATAATCCCACAGGCAAAAGAAAAAAAAAAGCCATTACCCTGTCGCAATGCAACTTTCTCTTCCTTTGAAAACCTTTTATTTTTTTCCTGCAATTCAGGTGTGTAGAATAGTAAAAATGTTTTTCTTGAAAAAAGTAAGTATTTAAATCTTCATCCGCTGGATTATTTGAAAGATGTACACATGACTATTTATATAACTGATGTTAATGTGCACACCTTACATTTCTAGAGCGACAATTTCTAAATTCAATGAAGGGCACAAGACCAGAGAAGACACTGATTAGAGGTCTGAAATGCATCTCAATGGGAAAGAGCAGATTGAAGTTGAACCCAGGCAAGACAACATTGTTTTTGCAGAACAGTAGAATAACAAGAGTTGGAAAGGACCTTGGAAGTCTTCTAGCCCGACCCCCTGTTCAAGCAGGGCACCCTATACTTGTGAGGGGGGAACTTACTTGAGCCGAGTTCAGTGGTTGCAGTTGCAGTTCAGCAGTTCAAATCTCACCGGCTCAAGGTTGACTCAGCCTTCCATCCTTCCGAGGTGGGTGAAATGAGGACCCAGACTGTGGGGGCGATATGCTGACTCTGTAAACCGCTTAGAGAGGGCTGAAAGCCCTATGAAGCGGTATATAAGTCTAACTGCTATTGCTATTGCTATTACGGCATCTATGCCCAAAGTGGCACATGGTGTCATGTTGCCTGGCAACACGTTTCTGGTGTGCATGCTTGTGTGACGATCAGCTGACTTTCGTGTGCGCGGCAGGGCAGGAAACTGGAAGAGTTGGTCTTCTGTTTTTCGGTGTGTGCACCAGCTGATCATCATGCACACATACACACCAGTAACTGGAAGACTAGCTGGCCGGTGCACATGTGCATGCTGGAAATTTGAAGTTAATTTTTGGGCACGCGCATGCCCCCTGGGCAGCCCATCTTCTGGGTTGCAGCCCTGACAAGCATGCACGCATGCAAAGCGTGGGCATGCTCCTTTTCTGGCACTGAGTTTGCAATCACTGCCCTATACCAGTGCAGACAAGTGGCTGCCTACTCTGTTTTTAAAAGTCTCCAGTAATGAAGCACCCACAACTTCTGAGTACAAGCCATTCCACTGGTTAATTGTTCTCATTCTTAAGAAATTTCTCCTTAGTTTTAAGTTGCTTCTCTTCTTGATTATTTTCCATCCATTATTTCTTGTCTTGCTTTCTGTTGCTTTGGAAAATAGATTGATCTGTTGTGACCCAGCAGGAGCCGTTGGAGCTGCAAACAGACTCTGCCAGTGAGGGGCCTTATGAGTCGGCTCTGGAAGAGGTGGAGGACTCTGGGCAAGGTTCCGACTCCGAGCAGGGCCCAGAGAGGCTGGTTGGCCACCAGGTGGTGCCTGAGGCATGGAGCAGTGGTGAGAGCCAAAGGGAGTGTGCTCCTGACGTCAGGCCTTGGAGTAGTGATGAGGAGACAAGGGAGGTGGTCTTGGATGCCTGGCAATGCCGGGCAGGTCGACTTAGAGAGCAGTACGCAGTTACAAAAGATAACTGGACTCAGGTGATTGTAATTAGGCTCCTCTCAAGATTGTATTTAAGGAGAGTCTTGGGGAGGAGTCTGATTTGCAGGATTCAACTTCATTCTTAACGCTGGAGAAGCTGTTATCTGTCTCTGTCGAAGTCTGAGTTGCTGCCAAGAACAGTTGCTGTTCTTATCTGTTTTGTTGTGCTTGGCTTTCAGCCACCAAAGTTTTGGTTTCCTGCTAATAAAGTGCTGTGGCATTTCCAGCTAAGCTTGTCTTGGCATTCGTTACTGGACGGAGGAGAGGGTCAGAACATGATCCTCCCCCTTCTTTGTGGCAGCCCCTTAAATATCAGAACATTACTATAATGCCACCCCTATTTCTTCTTTTCCATAGACTAGATGGCCTCCACCCCACTAATTATCTTTGCTGCTCTTTTCTGCACTCTTTCCAGAGGCTCTACATCGCTTTTTTATAATATGGCGACCAAAACTGTACGTAATATTCTAAGTGTGGTCTTACTAAGGTTTTACAAAGTGGTACTAATACTTCTGGTAACACAGTATGTGACACGTTTTCCACAGCAATCATCAGAGTAGATGACAGTACATCACAGTTTTCCACAGATACCACTGTTACCTCTGAAAGGCAAGTATTATCTGGGAAGGAGCAGAATTGTGAGTCCTTGTAGACTCATGGCTCCTGCTTGAACTCCACAGTGCAGAATGTGGCTGCAGGAACTTTTGAGCAGCTTTGGATTGTGCACCAATTGTAGCCTTACTTGGTACAGGAGGGCATGACTACAATCACTCATCCTTGCTTAGACTACTGCAGTACAATTTATAGGGGGCTTTAAAGATTTCAAATAGCATCCAGAAATTACAACTGGTCCAGAATGCAAAGGTCCAGGAACTGAGCACCTAGTGCAGGGGTGTCAAACTCGATTTCATTGAGGGCCACATCAGGATTGTGTTTGACTTCCATGAGCCAGGGTGGGCAGGGCCAGGATGCATGTGTCCAGCTCAACATCCCTTGTGTTGGGGATGCTGTGGAGGCCCGAGTGCTCTGCCAGAGAAAACAAGGTCCATTTTCAGCTGCCATGGTCTACTTCAGCTGGCAACTCTATGCCTCTCCCTTTGCTGGCAACCCTCTTCCAGCAAAAACAAAGCTCAGGAGGGCTGCACGCGGCCCTCGCGAGCTCCATTTTTGCTGGCGCGAGCACCACAGGCCAGTCCTTCCCTGTTTCCAGGGCAGCCCCATGGACCAGATCTACCGTATTTTTCAGAGTATAAGATGCACCTTTTTCCCTCAAAAAAGAGGTTGAAAATCTGAGTGCATCTTATACACTGAATAAAGCATTTTTTGCCTCCTGAAACCCTGCCCCCTTCACCAAAATGGCTGTGCAGGGCATGGATAGACTCTAGGAAGCTTTTAGAGAGCTTCTGAGGGCTGGGGAGGGCAGAAATGAGCAAAAAATGACCCATTTTGCTCAATTTTAACCCCCCTCAGCCCCCAGGAGCACTCTATAAGCTTTCTAAAGGCTATCCGTGCCTTTTTTTTTTAAGGGCTCGTTTTTGCGAAAAATGGGCTGTTTTTTGCAGAGTGCCCCCTGAGCACTCTGTAAGCCCCCTAAAGGCTATCTATGCCTTTTTTGGGGAAAAGAAACGGGCCCATTTTTGTGAAAAATGGACCGTTTTGGGGAGGTTTGCAGAGTGCAAACACTTTTTTTTTATTTGCCTCTTCAAAACCTTGGTGCATCTTATACTCCAGTATGTCTTATACTTATACAAAATACGGTAAGTACCTTGCAGGCTGGATCCAGTTCCTGGGCCTTGAGATTGACACCGCTCACCAAGTGTGATCCTTGTTGATCCAAATGATAACTGATTTAGTTTGGGTACTAATTCTCACCATATTGTTCATAGACTGGAACATTCCAGTGAACAGACTTCACTCCAGGATGATTTTTATTGAAATGTATATGCCACCAAACTGAGAGCAAGTCTGAGTCTACATTTTCTTCAGGCAAGTAATTCCAAATGTGCCTCCAACATTTGGAAGAAGTACAATCAGCTGGCAATTCTCCTAATGCCAACTATATTACTCATTTTTGTCAAAAACACAGCCAGATGCAGGCCAAATTTATTTAGCAATATCATGACATTTAAAGTGTCATTTTCACACCAGAAAGGAATAATAAGCAAGAAAATACATAGCTCTGTAACACCTTTAATAGAAAATGCCAGCAAGCAATAGAAAACATTTTCCCCCGTTGGAAATATATGCAGTTGGCTGGCAAAACTTTCCCATTATGTGAAGTTGACACAAAAAATGCATACTGTGGTTTTGTGTTATATTGTTACTTATTCAACTGGAAATGGTTGTACTAGAGTTTCTCTACCAAAACACAGTTAATGAAATAAAATTGGTAATATAGCTACAATACATTAGTGGGTAAACATCTCATTAAGGCTTGACTCTAGAAGTGAACTCCAAATCAGGACAAAAGGAGATGCTAAGCCAATATATCTTGAATCAACAAGAGCCATATTTAGAAGTGGAATTGGCAGGAACTAAGGTCAGAATCGGCAAAGAGTCCCAACTATCCTCTATTTTACAAAAGTGCTTAATATGAAAAAGAAAATTAACTACTTTTCAGTCTCCATGGAGGCAAATTTCTTGAATGGAGAGCAAGTGAGGTGGCTCTTCCTCTTCAGTTCATCACAATGTTTTTTGCAGGTACTTCAATTTTCAGGCCGGCTATGCCAGATTATGCTGTGCTCCCTAGGAAATTTACGTATATCTTCTCTTTTATAGACTGTCTATAGTCTATAGCAGTTATGGCTAACCTTTTTGCTGCCGAGTACCCCCCTGTGAATGCACCCCATCCCCTGCATACACGTGCATGTTCTGCACAGCAATGAGGTGCAGTGAGCTTTATGGCTGGTGAAGCAGCAATTTTTTTAGACTTGTGACTTCAACTCCCAGAATTCCACAGCCAGGCACGCTCAGGTCTGATTTAAAGCGACAGCATTTGTTTTTCTCCTTTGCTAAATAAGTTTCCTTCTTTCTTTTTCTTTTTCTTCTCCCTTCCCCTCCCTTCCTCCCTCCCTCCCCCCTCTCTCAAACACACACACAAACACACACACACACACACAAAGTTGCATCAGGATTCAGAAAATTTAGGTTTTCCTCCTCAGCCTATGTTAGCAATACCACTAGCAGCATTTTGGCTGGCAGGTGTAAGTAGAAGTGGAAATTCATTCTACTGAAAACATTGTTTTTTGCTTATGATTGGATAATTAAAATTTCAGAAGACCCAAAGGCATAGAGTGTTACATAGTGAATAAACTAAAGAACTGTCTCAATATGCTCCCTCCCCCCTCTCTCAAACACACACAGACATACAGACACACACACACAAAGTTGCACCAGGAGGATGATGCTTGAATTCTGACCCACACGTACCTTTTCCAGTTGTTTCAGAGAGGATTTCAACTCTGCTCTTGCCTGACATTATGAAAAGAAAAAAAAATGTAAAAGGAAAAAGGCAAGAGCTGAGGTCAGGCTGAGCTAGTTGCTGCCAGAGTCACTGTGGATGACTCTGCTTAACTGTTTAAAAAAGCCTCTAAAAAGCACCCTCTACAGGAGGCAGGAGAATGACATGCCTCATCTACGTCAGGAATTTTTCGGCTTTTAACCCATGCTTAGCTCTGCTCGAGTGATCATAAAGTCAGACTAGATGAGGTTATTCTCCTGCCGCCTCCTGTAGAGGCCACTTTTTAGAGGCTTTTTTAAATAGTTAAGCACTAAGCGGAGTCATCTGGCAGCAACTAGCTCAGCCTGATCTCAGCTCTTGCCTTTTTCCTTTTATATTTTTTTTCTTTTCATGATGACAGTGGTGAGGCTCTGCCTCCCCTGCCTCCCCTCACTGCATGTCCCTGCTGCACAGGTGCCCCACCCCCTTGCTCCCTTTTTTGGCTTTCAGGTTGGTGCAGGTAGTTTCCCAGGCCCAAAAGGTGACATGGGGGCCTTGTGTGGTGCCCTTGTGCCCCATTTAGCTTCCAGGTTGGTGCAGAAGGCTTTCCAGACCAAAATGGCGCATGGGGGAGACATGGGGGAGACCTCATGCAGAACCCCTGTGCCCCTTTTTGGCTTTCAGTTCCAAAATGGAGCACAGGAGCCACATGCAAGCATGTGAACCCCAAAAAAGGAATGCAAACACATATGCCCCACCCCCACACATGCATGGTAGAGACACCAAAGACTAGCTGACTGCCAGGAGGCATGTGCACATGTGTGGTAGAGCTGGGCTGGGGCGACAGTTGGCATCCCTGCAGAGAGGGCTCTGCGTGCCACCTGTGGCACGCGTACCATAGGCTTGCCATCACGGGTCTATAGACTGAATTGTTAAGCATACGGGGAGACTTTTGAAAAGGATGTGGAGTTCATTACCAGCTTAGATGCCTACATATAAGCAAAAATCCACCCTTTCAAAAACAGTAAGTAAAAATAACAACTTTAGCCACAAATAAAATAACACTTTCCCTGCTAGAAAGTTTTAAGTTCCATAGAAGGCTGCACAACATGTGCAGTTCTCTCTCACAACTACTACAATTTCCTACAGAACTGGCACACACTTCCAATTAAGTGGAAGGCTTAGATTCATCCCTATGAATTCTGTGGCTACACATTGGGGAGAAAGATAAGCAAACACAAGGTTTTGGATGTGTCTTGATTCTGCCACTTGTCTTTCTCTCTGTCACAAAACACATTAAGAAAAGGAGAAGTGAATGGACGAAGAACAAGCTATTTTTTGAGCACTCTTAACATACATCCTGCAATTGTTCAAAACATCTGCCAAACCTCAACAACCTGAAATTCAGTCATAGACATGTGTTGTGGCCCAGCAGGAGCTGTTGGGGCTGCCAACAGACTCCGATAGCGAGGGACCCTATGAGTTGGCTCTGGAAGATGTGGAGGACCCTGGACAGGGTTCAGACTCCGAGCAGGGACCAGAGAGGCTGGTTGGCCACCAGGAGGCATCTGAGGCATGGAGCAGCGGTGAAAGCCAAAGGGAGTTTGTCTCTGACATCAGGCCCTGGAGCAGTGGTGAAGATGTCAGACCCTGGAACAGTGGAGAGGAGTTAAGGGAGTTGGTCCCGGACGCCAGGCAACGATGGGCAGATAAGTGCCAGCAGCAACTACGGAGATATAGAAGATAATTGGGGCCAGGTGGTTGTGATTAGGCTCCTCCCAAGAGAGTATATAAGAAGAGACTTTGGGAGGAGGCTTTTTGCAGGACACAACCATTATACTCAAGCTGGAGAAGCTCTTGTATGTATTTCTTATCTGTGGAAGCCTGTGTTGCTGCCAAAGTCTTGTCTATGTGTTAATTACTGTGAATAAATTGGCTAACAGTAATCACCGTACAAAGGGGTGGGGGGGGTGTCAGAACAGACATGTATCTGTGATTTTCTTAAGTGGTGGGGTGGAGTAGGAAGGGTAAAAAAAAGCAAAGTAGTAGTATGAAATTCACAAGCACCTCTTTCTTTGCTTCGGTTTTCAGATTAATTTAGAGTTGCTGTTTCCCCAAATTTAATCTCAAAGGAATCTATATTTTATGAAATTATTTAACTGAAAATCCAGCAAACACGCCTTGAAGAACAGCAGCATGTGAAGCTTTGCCTTGAAAGGATTCAGTAGTGTCGGATAAAAGAAAAGGGGATTTCTGTGCAAATGTGCAGATACTTTATCTCTCTACTATCTGACTTTGGGCCCTTTTCATCTTTAGAACTGCTATACTTATTGTTAGAAGAAATATCCTTCTGGATTCAGTTCCAAGTGGGGAAAAAGATATTGGAAACATGGAGGCTGCTTTGAAAGATGGTTTAATGGCGGACAAGACCACATGGCTTAAGTTCCTGAACAGAAAAATGGGGATCACATGCTTTCAGATGTTGGGTGAAGAAGAAAAGAGAAAAAGAAGAGGCTTCCTGAAAGTTCCTGAGTTCTTTATACTCTCTGTTCAGCCCCACCTCTCTGTTTCCTGTTCCTGTGTAAGAAATGTATTCTGATTGATTGTCAGACTCCCGGGGTTGGTGGTGTCTTAGCTAACTTTGGAGGTTGTGTGACTTTTGAGTTCCAAGCTTGGTTGAGTTCCCAGATGCCATGAGGTGAGTTTCTGTTGCAGATGAGTCTGCCTGAAGGAGGTAGGTCTTTGTTATGAAGAATAGACTGACTCAGGCATTTTAATAGCCCATTGACAAAGGTGGAGACTATTAAGGGTGATTCTGTTTCCTGCCTAAAAACATGTTTCTCCATTTCTGATCCAGGGAAATATAATATTCTGCCTTTTCAATATTTCCCAGGATATTTCATTCTTCTAGGAGAGAGGTGTGTGCTAATTTCCTACATTATGTTGCTTGGTTCCTCCTTTAAAGGATGGGTCGGATGTTCAGGAAAAGAGCAGGAAGGCATGTATTAACTGTATTAATCATTATTAAATTGTTAAATTCATACGCTACCCAACTTCCAATTATTGTTTATGAACTGTATTAATCATTGTTAAATTCATATGCTACCTAACTTCCAATTATGCTCATGCTAGATTATATGCATACACATCCCTGGGTGGATGAAACAGCTGTCCAGTTTATATGTTTTTCCTATGATGCTTAATAATACCGTTTCTTTCAAGGTGACATTATAATATCAATTACATGCTTACTGTGCTTAACAAAACTCTGGTATCTTCTCTGATTAGCTAGTTGTCTCTGCATCAGATTCACTCCAGTCAGAGAAAATGGAAGTTTCAAAACAAATGGACTCGATTTTCCAAATCATCGAATTAGATCAAATTGATGAACTAAATTCAATCAGTGACTGGATTTGGGTCAACACCAATCCCTACAACTTTACTCTCTACCAGAAATCTACCTCAGCAATAATGTTCATGTGCACCAAACTTTGAAGGAGTATTTTCAAAATATACGTAGTCTTAGCACTTTTTTTTTTCTATTTTGCAAATGATCTTCCTTTTTGCTATAACTGTAGGGAACTGTCTTGGGAGTGCTTTTAGCAGGGATGTCAGTGGAAATTCAAGGGCTACATATACATAAGATGGAAGTTAGCTTCTTTAACATTTTTTCCCTCCTTTCTTGTATCCCTGGAGGCTTCAAATGAACTTTAGAAGAAAAACACATTTACTTTCAATTACCTATTTACTCCACAAAGAGTGACAGCTTGATTTCTGAAAGGGCAAAGATAGGCAGCCCAGAAGACTTTTTTTTTTATGTTCTGTAATTCTAACAGATAATTTCTTATATCTTGCTTCAGGTGAAAAGAGTGCACACTATTTGCTTCTTAGTCTTGTCATATCCTTTCCTTTTAAAACACCGTGCATTTGTTGAGATGCTGAATAATCATTTCTTTTTTCATTCTGGCAATTTTGGCAAACCAGGAATAATGAGAGACATAGTACAAGACTGTTGGAAATAAGCATTAGACATCATTTATAAATCATGCAGTGCAGAAATGGGAAGTATGAACTTTCCTAAAGAAACCTGCTGCCTTCATTGCCTCATTCTGTAGCAGAACATACTGGCACCAAGTCAAACTTCTGAGGAGGCAGTAACCTAATCTTATTCCATTCATCATTTTCTTCTTTTAATGACACCATAATCATATGGTGGGGTGGAGTCCGGGCAACTGAATGGAACTAGTGGAGTGTTTAATGGCCGGATCACATTCCTGTTGCCAATGCGGAGTTTTGTTCAGTATATTCTCATTGTGCCCAGAAAGAGAAATATCTGCCTCTACCTAGGATTGAACTCACAGCCTCTTGATTATGAAGTGTGAGCTCTACCTGTAGGTCACTGCACCACGCTACCTAATTCTATCCCATTGCTTGGGGAAAAAGCCAGGTCTTCAGGAATTTAGGCGAAAATATTCCATGCTCTGTTTTAATGAATATTTAGTGGGGAAAATGAAAACATGTTGACATAATTTTTGTATTTTCTAAAATAAAATGTATATGCATGTATAAAATAAGTTCTATAGGAGAAAATGTCCACTTTTTTGATGGGGTTTATCAACATGTTAAGACTTGTTTCATAACTCTAAACTACAATTTATTAAACCATATTTTCCTTAATAAGCCATCATTATATATTTAAAGAACCTAAAAAAACGAATACTGTATTTTTCAGAGTATAACACGCACCAAAATTTTGAAGAGGCAAATTTAAAAAAAAATATTTTTTTGCACTCTGCAGACCTCCCAAAAACGGCCTGTTTTTTTGTCAAAGAAAGGGCATGTATAGCCTTTAGGAGGCTTGTAGAGTGTTCCTGGGGGCTGGGGGGAGACAAAAATGAGCAAAAATCAGCCCATTTTTCACTCATTTATGTCCTTCCCAGCCCCCAGCAGCACTCTGGAAGCCTCCTAAATGCTAAGCATGGCCATTTTTGCAAAGGGGGCAGGGTTTCGGGAGGCCAAAAATGCTGTATTCAGTATATATGCACACAGATTTTCACCCTCTTTTTTGACAGAAAAAAGGGTGCATCTTATATTCTGAAAAATACGGTAGTTTACCATAGCCCATTTAGTCAAAATCAAATGGAACCCATTTTTTTCCTTGATTTTCAGTTGAATCATTATGAGATTTAATATTTATGCAGTATATATACAATTATCTTGTTACTTGCTCCTTCTTTTTCTTTTTTTCCTCTTTTTAAAAAAACCTAAAAAAAAACCTTTTAATGTTTGAGTTTTTTTTTAAAGAACTAATTTGTTTCAAGGTTGAACACCAATAGCCAAGCTTGAAGTTTGGCATCTGAATTGCATTATGAATTTGTGATAAGGTGAAAATTACCTTTATGCCCATGTCAACTAAATTAATACTCATCACATAACATATATAAGTGTTCAGAACTATACAAGTGGTGGGATTTAAAAAAAAATACTACCGGTTCTGTGGACGTGGCTTTGTGGGTGTGGCAGGGGAAAGATACTGCAAAATCCCCATTTCCTCCCCACTCTCAAAATTTCCACTCCCGGTTCTCCAGAACCTGTCAGACCTGGATGAATGCTTCCTCTGAATCTCATATTTATAAATATTTTATTTTTCTCATGCTGAAAAAAGTTTACATGCAATCATATTTGCTAGTTTGTTATTGATGAGAAAAATTATATGCTATATTCCAGGAATGGACAAATGCACACATTCATCTTTCTGGAATTATATTATGTTAGGCTATTGAATTTAGAACCTAGAACAATGAAGTGTACAATAGGCCAGAACATACAGTTGTACCTGATTAATTAGAATGTGCTGTCTTGTTCATGGTGTAATCTATGCTATGATTGGTTGCTGTAAGTATAAAGGGGGAGTTTCCTTTTTGTTCCCTCCTTTTTCTTCTGTGTGTTCTGTATTGTGTTTTAGATTTATCTGTTGATAGTCCAGTATCTTCTTCCTTTGCTGGATGATGACAAAGACTGCTGTACATTTGAATGTGAAATATATTTATATTTATATAAAAGACTACAAGCTTGTGTCAGTGTCTCCAACTTCATCTGGACAGCTGCTGTGCAATCCCTTGATGTATTGTTTGAAATAGGCAGATAGGCTTAAACCCAATGACAATTTCCCACAGTCCTGTTTTGTTTAAAAAGCTAATGACAGCTCTAATTCTAATAAGTTCTGCATATAAAGAAAATTTGTACAAAATGTTTTATAGATGGCATTTTGAACCAGCAAAATTGGCTAAAATGTATAAAGATAGATCTGCTAAATGTTGGAAATGTAATCAATCACTAGGTTCATACTACCCTCTGTGGTGGACTTGCCCAAAAGCTAAAAAATATTGGATGAAAATACATACTTGGTTGGAAAAAATGATAAAGCAATATATAGGCTTGAAACCAGAGACATTTTTACTGGAAAAATATGATAAAAAGACTATTTATCTGGTTTTACATATACTAATTGCAGCCAGAATTGGTTTTGCACAGCAATGGAAAAATGTTGAGATTCCATCAGATGAAAAAATAATTAAGAAAATATTAGAATGTGCAGAAATGGACGGACAAATGCTTATTATTAAGAATAAAGAAGAGACTGGATATTTTTTTGACATGGGATGTATTTTATCAATGGTTAGACAATAGAAACAGAAGTTAGAAAGGAGGAGATATAAAAAGAGGAAATATTAATGTGGACAGAATTTAAAGAAGTTATGTATTATTGTTGTTATATTATTATATACTTATATTATTAATACTATTGTGATGAATATAACAACAAATATGTGGATTATGACTGTTCAAATAACTGTACCCAGGTCACATACTGTTTGATGGAAATAGAAAATAATGTAAACAAAACAAATAAAACTTTTTTTTAAAAAAAGAAGTTTTAATTCAGATAACAATCATTGGGAGCAAAGAGATAATACTCCCAGAAACTTCCTTAGAATCTGTAAGTGTGGAAGTTTGCATTTGAAAGGGGAATCCACCCCACGTTTTGTAAACTGTAGTGTAGTGCCAAATAAATTAGCTTTGTTATTATATCAAGATATATTAATATGGCAAAATAGCTGTAATTGAATCCAGCTAATTAGCATCCTGTTTCACCCCGAATGAATTATTAGAATCACTAGTTTCTTTCAAACAGCCTTGAGTAAACCTGGATTATATTATGTTCTTAATAACCCAATCGAACTATGATATTATTGCATGGTGACAGCTAAGACAGTGAGCCATTGCATCTTTGGTTCAAATTTAATTCTGCCTTGAACTCTTGGAGGCTTGGGATCAGTTAGCAAATGCAGATAATGAATTATTGTGGCTAAGTCTATAGTAAATTATTTAAATCTACTACAGAAAAAAATTATTTGATTTGGGAATATGATCCTAGAAAGGCATATTATCCTCACTCTCATTCTCTCTCTTTCTGTTTTGACATTTGTACATTAGAAGTAAAATACAAATATAAATACATGAAACATATTTCCCAAGATTAGTGCACATTCTTCCCTCCAGCAAGCCTTCAGATTCCATTTAGGCAGAGTTTGATCCAAATAAAATAACTCTCTAGTGATACATTTTTCAAGTATATCCTCTTCTTTGCCTTACAGATCAGCTTGGCAGCTTTCTGTAAGATTTTGTCACTATCAGTATTAATAAATTTGCCTTTTGTTGTCCTCTGCTCATTGGGATTTGATTTTATTTATTGCCATTTATATTGCTTTGTGTGATTTCATATCAGCTTAACAAAATTAAACTGAAAATTGTGACATATATTTATTTATTTATTTAGTTTGTCAAACATGAATGAGATAACAGGTCTAAATATAAACATGGAGATGAACACAGGGAATGGGTATGAATAAAGGGACAATAGGACAGGGATGATAGGCACGCTGGTGCACTTATCCATGCCCCCTTTACAGATCTCTTAGGAAAGGGGTGAGGTCCACGGTGGACAGTTTAAGGTTGAAGCTATGGGGGTTTGAAGGAGTAACAACAGTCAGGTAGAACATTCCAGGCATTGACCACTCTATTGCTGAAGTCATATTTTCTGCAATCAAGTTTGGAGCAGTTTACCTTGAGTTTGTATCTATTGTTTGCCCGCGGATTTTTGAGGTTGAAGCTGAAGTAGTAGTTGACAGGTAGGATGTTGTAGCAGGCAATTTTGTGTACTATTCTTAGGCCAGACCACAGATGATACAGTTCTAGGTTACAAAAGCCTTTAAAGAAGCACCCTCTTAGTTTTAAAACTTTTATCTTCTCCATGTCCCCCTCCCAGTTAAGGACCCAGCTGAGATCAATTTTTTAAAAAGGTTAAAATTCAAAAATGAGTGAATGAGATTATAATTATCTGCTGTTCTGAAAATTGCATATTCAGTTATGTATAAAATGAGCCAGAGAAGCATAAAATAAGTTAATTTCTAATTTCAAGAACTATTAACTATTAGGGAACTAGCCCTGGGAATACACTTTAAGGTAAGAGTATTCTAGCAGACAATATTTACAATTGAGCTTATAGTCTTATGAAAATTTCTCTCACCAAAGAAAAAGCAGCAAAAAAAAAAAAGCAACAATATTTTTGTGCCCAGAAAATCTGGGAAGGTGTTCAAAGGAGCCATGACCAATCTTTCACGAAATGTCTCAAGCTTTTTTTCTTCAACTGTCACTTGGGATGACCTGGGGCGTAGCACAAAGGTAACACAGCCAGAGAAGTGGTATGAGTCCCTTTATTAATACCAGCTCTGCCCCCAACGTCCCTTTCACTCTCTGGCCTGGAGAAAAGCTGTTCTACAAACCTGCAGCCCAAACTCTGTAAGCAGAATGACTGCAATCAATCACTCCATCAGGGCAAGATAGGGAGTCCCAAGAGAGAAAGATAATTCCAGCAAGACGAGAAGCACACAGAAGGTTGTAAATACTTCAAACAGTCAGGAGGAATCAGTGGTGGGTTTCAAAAATAGTTCGAACCTACTCTGTGGGTGTGGCCTCCTTTCTGGGAGTGGCTTGCTGCCCATGTGACCGGATGGGAGTGGCTTGCTGCCCATGTGACCGGATATGAAGATGCCGACGACACTTGTCAGAACCACCTTAAATTACCTCACACACAGCACTGGCATGCATAAGAATATGATGTAAACTTGTTTTTTAAAAGGCATCTTTGGTTTGCATTAAAACAACTTCAACACATGCAATGTTCTGATTGCACCACAAACGCAGTAGTCATCCTTACCTTTCACAGAGGCACTGAGTTTTATAAATATGAGCTTGATAGTGTAGAATAATCATATCCAAGGACCAGTGGTGGGTTTCAAAAAAATTTGGAACCTCTTCTGTAGGTGTGGCCTGCTTTCCGGGTCCACTGGTGGAACCTCTTCTAACCAATTCGGTAGATTTGACGAGCCGGTTCTACCGAATAGGTGCGAACTGGTACGAACCCACCTCTGGGAGGAATGCCAGGAATGCAGGCCACAACTCTACACTAGGTGAACTCAGCATTTATTCCCAACAAACACCCCTCCCAACTTCCTCTCCTTTAAACTCCATCCCCAGGTGTGCCTTGTGAAGGGAATCTGGGCCCTTTCTTTCCTTGTAAGCCACAAAACCCTCATTGCTCTCTTCTGCATTCTTCCCTGTGTGCCCTAGGATAAGGAAGGGATGGGCCTTGGTCTTCATCTGAATCCCCTCTCCCTTGTTCTACCTCTCCACTGCTCTGCCCAGCCTGACTTTGCCCTTCCCCAGATTCCCAGTAAGGGTGTGGCTAGCTGATGAGAGCTAAATAGCTTGAAATAGATCTATACTAGTCTCCCTTTATTTATTTATCAGCATAAATATAACAAATGTAACAAAAAGGCAACAGTAAAAAATATTGGGTTTCTGTCTGGATGGTCTCTTGTGACGAGCCGAAGACAGAGAGTGGAAGTGTGACCTTCCTCCCATATTTGGGCATACCAGGGGTTGTGACTTTAAATATATACCTTTCACCCTGGCCTCGCTGATAAGGAGTCGAGCCCTGTAGCTCAATGGTTAACACATCTGCCTTAGAGGCAATAGAGCACAGGTTCGATTCCCAGTAAGGGTGTGGCTAGCTGATGAGAGCTAAATAGCTTGAAATAGATCTATACTAGTCTCCCTTTATTTATTTATCAGCATAAATATAACATATGTATATGTATATGTATATGTATATGTATATGTATATGTATATGTATATGTATATGTATATGTATGTGTATGTGTATGTGTATGTGTATGTGTATGTGTGTGTGTGTGTGTGTGTGTGTGTGTGTGTGTATATATATATATATATATATAATTTACTAATTCAATATATACTTTGATTATTTTAAAAAGCTTAATCGCATACCAAAATACTATAATTTATTGTATAGATGATAAAAAAGCTGAATACCAGATTTTTATAGAGTTGCAAAATTCCTAGTAACTTGCCAGGCTGGTCTATAATATATCACATAATTGGTATTTCTAAAGATTCCATTGGAATCTAGACTTATTTTCTAGATCTGTCTCTATTTTACTAAATTTCAAAACCATTCTTATCAGGTTTTGCTCCACTGTCTCTCCAGAGTTAACAGAGGGATAGAATCAAGATCAGGTAAAGTATTAGTGTTGCTTTATAAAGCTTTCGTCAGACCATACTTGGAATACTGCATCCAATTTTTTCTGTCCATATTATAAAAAAAAAAGTTGTAGAGACTCTGGAAAGAGTGCAGAAAAGAGCAACAATAATAATAACATATAATACTGTAATGGGGCATTGTCAAGCACTGGGGAAATCAGGAAGCCCAAGCTGTTCAAATGTATATAAAGGTTTAATTCAAATCTAAGCTCTTTAGAAGAATAACCAGGCAAATTGGCAGTAGATAAGAGTCAATGGAATTTAAGTTGGGCTGGATATACATCTCTTGTGGGCTCGAGGGACTAGAGACTGATAATGCATTTAACTCTTCCCTCAGACTCAGCCTGGTCAACTCCTACAGGTGTAGTATATCAATTAACAATAGTATAAAATATAGTAATTGTATTCTGTGCAAACTACACGTTAGTCTGTGTGCAGATCAACATTCAGCTAAACCCATCTATCCTATCCTCCAATAAAGCAGGCTGTGTGCATAGATCTGAATGCTTTATTGAAAGGATATGGTGAAACTGGGGAAATGGGGATACATACAATGAGAACCAAATATAAGATAGACAGTATTAAGTTACTGCTGAACATAACAATTAATAAATACAAGCAATTTAAATCTCACCAGCGATGCTCTATGTGTGAGATGTGGGTTTGTTCTCGGATGACCATGTGCCATAGATTAAGATGGATTCTTCTTTGTGCTTCTGCCTTCTCCAAATGCTAAAGGAAATGGAGTTTGGCTTCCCAGTGTGAACTTCTTTTAAGAGTACAGGCTGATGGGTAAAGAGGTATGGTCAGCTTCAAACAATATACTAGGTGTTTGTCTCTCCAGCCACTAAATAGGGTTAGAGAGCAACAACAGTATATAAAGTTACATGCGATGGCATGACAAGTTGTCTTAGTAATTGTAATTGTCATACTAATACTGGTAGTATTGAAATAGAAACAGGACTTTTATGTGTTGGTTAGTAAACATTTCTCTCTCTATATATAAAAAAACACCAGTGCTGCCTCCAATGTTTTTTGTGTCAGTCTTGAGTCCAGATCAATTTGATTGGTTATGGTTTGAAAAAAAAAGAACCCATAAGGAGGAAAGAGATGGGGTGGAATTTAGAAGCCATCTTCAATTTCCAGCAGCTTGCAATTATAAGTAGATTTTAAAAAATCACATAAAAAACCCAAACTATACCAAAAACCTCACAACCAACTTGAAGGCCACATCAATATCTCAAGGAAACAAAATCTCACGGAGGGTCCTTAGCCATTTTATCCCCAGGCCTGGAAGAATAAATAAGTTTTTTTCATAGTTACAAGAAAGTCATTAAAATGGGAGCCCGCAGCAAACTTCTAATCTTTGGAAATAACATTTCCAGCAATGATGCACAGCATGTGGCCAGAAGGTGTTCCTCTCCCCACCCCAGTCATTACAGAACCTCTGATTACACTCCATATAATGTAACTGTAGCCACCAAACCTTCAAAAATCAACTTAAACCTGTATGGTTCTGGGAAGTCGGGGGGGGGGGGGGAGGTTGGGTGGGTTTGGGTGGGTTTGGGGAAGAGGGAAGTAAATATTTGTAAAAGTAATTTTTTTTCAAAATTTTCATTAAAAAAAAAAACCAACTTAAATTCTTATCCTGTTTAATAAATCACTAGGTCATTAATATCCAGCATCCCTCAGAAACCAAATTGTGAGTGTGGGAAAACTTGGCTAATTCTGTCTCTGATGTACAGGCTTCAGGAAAGACATCAGTTGAATATACCTGAAAGGCATCACAATGAAATAATGTGAAAAATAAGGCAAAGGTAAAGGTTCCCCTCGTACATATGAGCTAGTTGTTCCCAACTCTAGTGGGTGGTGCTCATCTCCGTTTCAAAGCTGAAGAGCCAGCTTTGTCTGAAAACATCTCTGTGGTCATGTGGCCAGCATGACTAAATACCGAAGGTGCACAGAATGCTGTCACCACCTCTGTAACCACCAGAGGTTATTCCTATTTTTTCTACTTGCATTTTTGCATACTTTCAAACTGCTAGGTTGGTAGAAGCTGGGAAAAGTAACAGGAGATCACTCTGTTATGTGGCGTTAGGGATTCGAACTGCCAATCTGCCAACCTTTCTGACTGACAAACTCAGTGTCTTAGCCACTGAACCACTGCATCCTTGAACTTTGCAGAGTCTTAAATCATTACTTGTTTGAGGAAGACCAAAGATTATTAAAACAGGACATGTTGCATTGACCATGCCTTTCCATGAGTTAGCAAACAACCAACTTATTACTGAACTTCTAAGCAAATCTTGTCATCCAATTAAGGTTTTATACAGATCAGTGCCATTAGCATAAAAAGCAACCATGGGAAATGAAACCTAATTGGCCGATTGGTTTTTCTACATAGCTATCGATAGTGAGCTTCATGGGCAATTAAAAGACATCAGGACTTGAAGATGAGCCAGCCAGCTAGAAAGTCTATTGCTGCTCAGGAGAAAAAAAGAAACTTAATGAACTAGAGGAGGTGCAACATTTTCTTCTGCATGTTGCTTGTCTTTACGCTGCAGATAGTAGTGGGTCCCTACTGGTTCAGACTGGTTTAGCTGAGCCAATAGTGATTTGGCAGCCTGGGTCGCTGGAACCGGCAGTGACCCAGGCCTGCTATGCCCCTGAACCAGTTTCCCATGCGCCGCCATAGCTGCCACCGTTTTGTTTTTCAGTTCTGCACATGTGCAGAACAATTTTACTTGCACTGCGCATGTGCACGTAGCGCACACATGAGTAAACCAGCAGTAATGCCTGCCGGAACCCACCTCTGGCTATGAATGTTGAGGTAGTTTCTGTACTAAAAGTTAGAGATGAAATTTCTTTGTAGGAAACTCTAGAATGTCACAATATTTTGAGCATACATCTGCAGCTTGCAAAAGAGGAACTCTATAAAGTCAATAAAAATTGGATTAGTTCAATAAGTTACACATAAAGCTACCTTTGAGATACATTTTGAGCTTTAAATTATTTCAAGCTGGGAAGGTGGTTAATTAATGGAAGTGTCCAATTGAATAATTATATCTACAGGGCAGTGGCGGGATTAAAAAAAAATTACTACTGGTTCTGTGCGGGTGGCTTGGTGGGTGTGGCATGGCTTAGTGGGCCTGGCAGGGGAAGGTTACTGCAAAATCTCCATTCCCTCCTGATCAACTGGGACTCGGGAGAAAGAGTATAGCTGGGGGTGGAGCCAGTCAGAGGTGGTATTTACTGGTTCTCTGAATGATTAAAAATTTCTGCTACTGGTTCTCCAGAACTGGTCAGAATCTGCTGAATACCACCTCTGCTACAGGGGCTCAAAATTGGTGTCTGAGATCAATTCAAAACATTAGTTTTGGATTTGGATTAAAAAATCGATCTCCATATTTGCTAATTCCAGTTTAAGACCATGTGCTGAGTTCTTTTTTCAATTATACTAATCAAACGAGAGTCCTTGCCTTAGATATTATTATGAAAAATAATAGTGTTTATATTATAATCTTATATCAGGTGAATTATTTTACCCTTTATCCTTAAAGAGCCCTGGTGGCGCAGTGGTTAGAATGCAGTACTGCAGGCTACTTCTGCTGCCTGCTGCCTGCCTGCAATTTGGCAGTTCTAATCTCACCAGGTTCCAGGTTGATTCAGCCTTCCATCCTTCTGAGGTTGGTAAAATGAGGACCTAGATGGTTGGGGGGGGGATGCTGACTGTAAACTGCTTAGAGAGGGCTGTAAAGCTCTAAAAAGAGATATATAAGTCTCACTGCTATTGCTATCTTCCTGCATATGTTTTTGAATTTTATGTGTGACACTGTAAGAAACTAAAAGTTAGAATTTGAAGTATTGGAATTAAAACTGTAGATGACACTTTTGAACTTCTAAAGAAGTTGCTCCTATATGGACGAAGGAGATGCATCATTTCATCCCGCTCTGCATTCCAGTTTTCCTTCTAGTCAGTTAGAGATTTTTCTATGCATTTAACTATTTCCTTGTTTTTATTTAAATCATATCTTGATTTATCACGTGAAACTTCTCGAGTTAGAGGGTCCTGGAAAAATATTCCAGGGAATAAGAATATCCAGTCTTCTGATTGATGTATTAGAAACCCTGCAGTACAAATTAAAACAAAAAAAAGTAGAGCATTTATTTCATGGAATATTTATTATTTTTGATCTGCCGAGGATGAAAATTCAAAATTCATAGTGATACAGGCTGACATTGGGGAAATTTGAAGAATAATTCACTTGGCTGATTTATGTTTCTTGCTGCAGATTTACACAAAAATGCAGACTTTGTCTGGAACCTTGGTTGGCATCTTGGCTTCGTTCCAATATAAGTGAGCAGAGCAAGAGTGAAATGCCAGTTAGTAGCACTGTACTGCTGGATTTTATCACCCAACTTCTTTGTAGCTGCCATCATTTTCCAACCTCAGGGATGACAAAACCTACACTGCCAGTTAACATTTATTTACAGTTATTCAAGGCAATAGAGGAGAGATGCTATTCAGGCGATCTAGAGGGAATCTATTAAAATATATCTCGGTGGCTGCATTACCACAGATTTTTTATAAACCCTAATCATAGTTGTCTGTTTTTCATACTCTTACATACAGAGCATTGTCTATCAAATCTGGTTTTTGACAAACAAGCTGGTTGTTTATTCTCTGTTAAAACTACAAAGAGTGGATGCAAGGATCTTTTACTTTCCCAATCCTCTTTCTCTACCTATATTAATTGTACAATTGTCTCTTGTTTTTAGTGCTGGCCCAATTCTTCACTAGATTATTATCATATGAATTGTTAGTAAATTACAGTTCACAAGATTGGAGAAGGACAATGGAAAATATTTCAACCAGGTTTTAGTTGATGCCTAGCATGGAAAATGAAGAACAGAGAACATCAGTGTCGGAAGGAATCTTGGTGGTCTTCTAGTTCAAACACCTGCTCAAGCAGAAGATCCTGTACCCTTCCAGACAAGTGGCTATCTGGTCTCTTTTTAAAAGCCCTCACTGATGGAGTACCCACAACTTTTGAAGGCAAGCTATTCCACTGGTTGATTATTCTCACTGTCAGGAAATTTATTTTTAGTTCTAGGTTGCTTCTCTCCTTGGTTTGTTGCCTCGGCTTCTAGTGTTTTGGAAATAAGTTGGCCCTCTCTTTTTTGTGGCTGCCAGTCAAATATTGGAAGACTGCTAACACCCTAGTCCTTCTTTTAGTAGATTAGACGTATTCCATTCTCTTTCCAAAAGGCACTCTTTCCAAAAGCATAATCTCGCTTTCTCCCTCCCTCCCCGCTCCCATCCATCCATCCATCCATCCATCCATCCATCCATCCATCCATCCAACCAACCAACCAACCAACCAACCAACCAACCAACCAACCAACCAACCAACCAACCAACCAACCAACCAACCAACCAACCAATCATCCATATCTATCTATCTATCTATCTATCTATCTATCTATCTATCTATCTATCTATCATCTATCTATCTATCTATCTATCTATCTATCTATCTATCTATCTATCTATCATCTATCTATCTATCTATCTATCTATCTATCTATCTATCTATCTATCTACCTACCTACCTACCTACCTACCTACCTACCTACCTACCTACCAGGGGTGGGTTTCTCGCCCCATTCCAACCGGTTTGGTTGGAATGGGGCCGGCGGCATCCTCGTGCACGTGCGTGGTACACGCATGCGTACTAGCATCTGTGCGATGCTCCAGCTGCTCCTGGAGGATCGTGCAGGCGCTGTATGCGTCCTGTGCATGCGTGGAAGTGCAGAACTCATCAAAACCGGGTAAGGAGCGCGGGCGGGCGGGTGCACTGTTCGCCGTTCCCGGAAGTTACTTACTTCTGGGTTCGCTGACCAACCGGTTCGCAGGGACCGCCGCGAACCGGTTGAAACCCACCCCTGCTACCTACCTACCTACCTACCTACCTACCTACCTACCTACCTACCTACCTACCTACCTACCTACCTACCTACCTATCTATCTATCTATCTATCTATCTATCTATCTATCTATCTATCATCATCTATTGTGACCAAAACTGGATATAGTATTCCAAGTTTGATCTTACCAAGGCCTTATAAATTAGTACTAATACTTCACATGATCTTTCTATCACTCTGCTAATGTAACCTAGGATTGCATTGGTTTTTTTGGTAGTGTTCAGCCAAAATAGTTGAGAAAAAGAAAGCTATGCAAGTAGGCAATATTCTCGCAGAAAAGTGACAGTGCATTTGCTGGGTTTAAACAGAATCACTGGATAACAGCCTGCAGAATGGAATGGAAAAATATCAATAGTTGACTCCACTTATTGCCAGGAAGTACAGCTTTTGCCTTTGTGTAGTTCTTGTAAACTGCTTACCATTTTTTTTTACAATTACGGCATTAACCTGTAAAATAATTCTAATAACTTCCATATTGAAGACAATTACATAATTGTTATGTCCCTACTATACGGCATGAAAGTGTGATAAATGAGCTTCTGCACCCAAATCTGTCATCAGATTTCTTTCCTTTCTTCCTATCTTCCTTTCTGTAACAAGCTTTTATTTTTATGCCTCATTGTCAGGGATAAAGTTGTTGTTTTGTTTTTAAGTTGGAAAGTGTTGAATTTTGGGGCGGGATTGCTTTCAACTTCATTTATGGCCAAGGATACTGTAGGTGTGAGTTGATGGTATGTGATTTCTTTCTAACTTGCATTTCTTCATTGATCATTGCAGCTTTTCATACTTGCAGAGTTGACACGATCTACAGTATGGGAAGGCTTCTTCCCTTGAGCTTTGCTTAAAGTATAGGATCTTTAAAAGTACTAACAAAATAAATGAACAATGAAAGGTAAATCAATCCAGCATGTATAATCTTCAACCAACTCATGTTGACTTGATTATGATTAACATAAGAAATATGTATGGTTCGCCAATTACACAATGGCAGATAGGACAGCCCTCCAGAGGGTCAACGTTATTCCCCAGAGGATCATTAGCTCCCCTCTTTGCAACAGCTTTATGGCACCCTCTGCCTTAATTAACTTCAAAACATTCTTAAAGGTCCATCTCAATCTAGACACCCTTTTTCTTAACTAATACTATCTGGCAGACGGTACAGGATAATAAAAACAAGGTTGACAAATAGGTTGAAAAACAGATTCTATCCCAGAGCAGCAACTATACTGAAATCTACTGTATAGTGCGATACTAATGCAGTATCAGGGATTTTCAATTCAATTGCATAGCACGTGAAGAATGTGTGTTTGTGTTTTATTTTTATAGTTATAATGTACACTGAAGTTGGCATTTAATTTTGTTGTACGAGGTGCCGTGACAATAAAGTAAATTAAACTAAACTAAATCCATACCTCACTGGTTTTCTTTTTTAAAATATTTGCAAAAAGACTTCCATTGCTGTTAAATTGTAGTAAAGATGGACGCTCTTGAGAAAGGCAACTCCTGATCCATTGCCTGAGGGTATGACTTTATATATAACGTATTTTTTGGAGTATAAGACACACCTTTTTCCCTCAAAAAAGAGGCTGAAAATCTGGATGATTCTTATACACTGAATACAGCATTTTTGCCTCCCAAAACTCTGCCCCATGGCCAAACTGGCCATGCAGAGACTCTAGGAAGCTTTTAGAGAGCTCCTGGGGGCTGGGGAAGGCAGAAATGAGCAAAAAAATGGCCTGTTTTTTTGCTCAATTTTATCCCCCCCCCCAAACCCTCAGGAGCACTCTATAAGCTTCCTAAAGGCTATCCATGCCCCTTTTTAATGAAAAAATGAGCCTGTTTTTGTGAAAAACAGGCCATATTTTGCTCGTTCCCCCCCCCCCCCCGGAGCACTCTGCAAGCCCCCTAAAGGCTATTCATGCCTCCTTTTGGGGGAAAAACAGGCCCATTTTTGTGAAAAATGGGCCATTTTGGGGAGGTTAGCAGAGTACAAAACCTTTTTTTTACTGGCCTCTTCAAAACCTTGATGCATCTTACACTTCAGTGTGTCTTATATTCCAAAAAATATGGTATATATTTTATGAGAGGGCCATTAGAAACATGAAGTTTACACCAAAAAATATACTACTTTCACTGTATATCATTATCACTCCTCTCCTATGGTGTTAACAGCATTCCATTTGTGGAAGGCTATAGATGTGTTTGCTCTGACTCTTGCTCTCCTTTCAGCCCCAAATTTTTGACATTGATGAGGAAAGTTGGCAGGGAAGATGGAGTCTTTGGGAGTCCTGAACAAAGCTTTGATTATCAAGAAGGAAAGGAACTGTTGTAGAGTATAAAACAGTATGAAGAGAAATTGTTCCACTTAGGAAAGAGCCAGCTTAGTTATTTGTTGCTGGTGGGAAATTCTATACTGGGAGAACAAATCACCCATCATTATTTCTTTTTGTACCTGAGGAAAATGACTCTGTCTTTGAGACAACTCTCTTAAGGCTTCCATGTTTACCAGAAATCTCCTTTTCTCCTCGCTTTTACCTATCACTCATCGTAAAAGGAGAGCTGACATTCACAAAAGGTAATAGGCCATTTTCAGCTGCTCTTTGATGCCTTTAACAAAAGGCTCTTTCCTTGTCATTGAAATGGCGACGTTCAGTCAAAATGGTTGAGAAAGGCACAAACTTGTTTCAGATCTCCCTAACTAAGTCATTGCCAATAGCTGCCTCACATTGTGCAAGAGGCTGCATCTGACATCATTTTCTCTGGAGTCCCATTTAGAACTCAGTAGTCCTGTCAGCAAAACTAAATACTTAAAAATGCCGCAAGAATAAGACCTTACTGTGCATCAAGCATTACACAATGCTGCGATTGTGCACAGGCAATGGCTTCATCTAAAATAAAAAAAAAAAGTTTGTTCAAACTCTTTAGCCTTTTAACCTTCTTATTTTATTTAGTTTGTCAAACTTATAAAAGATAACAGGTATAAACATAAATATGAATACAGTAAATGGGTACAAATAAATGGACGCAGTAGGACAGAGACGGTAAGCACACTGGTGTGCTTATGCACGCCCCCTTACAGACCTCTTAGGAATGGGGTGAGGGCAACAGTAAACAGTCTTAGGTTAAAATTATGCGGGCTTGGGGAGGTAACAAGAGTCAGGTAGAGCATTCCAGGTATTGACCATTCTTTTGCTGAAATTGTATTTTCTGCAATCAAGTTTACCTTGAGTTTGTATCTATTGTTTACTCATGTATTATTGTGGTTGAAGCTAAAGTAGTCATTGACAGGTAGGACATTGTAGCAGATAATTTTGTGTACTATGCTTAGGTCAGACTGTAGGGGGCATAGTTTTAGGTTCTCTAAACCCATAATTTCAAGCCTGGTGGCATAGGGTATTCTGTTGTGAGTAGAGAAGTGGAGTACTCTTCTTGGGAAATACCTCTGGACTCTCAATTGTATTAATATCCAATATATAGTGCAGATTCCAGGCTGACGAGCTATATTAGAGAATTCGTCTAGCAATTGTATGCCCTAGTTTGCAATACAGTATTATCGGAGAAGAAGCTTTGCAAGATTAGGTTGACAACTCTTAATGTCTTTTTAATGTCTGTTACAGCTCTGGCATTTAGATCGTTTGAGATGAGATGTACCTTGCAGGGCTGGGTTGCTAATCCCGTTCCAACCGGTTCGGTTGGAACGGGGCCGGCGGCGTCCTCATGCACGCGCGCAGTTCACGCATGCGTCTTAGCGCCTGCGCGATGCTCCAGCTGCTCACAGAGATTCACGCAGGCGCTGTATGTGCCATCCAGCTGCTTGCGGAGAATTGCGCACGCGCTGTATGTGCCATGCGCCTGCGTGGAAGCGCAGAAGCCTTCAAAGATCGGTAAGGAGCGCGGGCGGGTGGGTGGGTCCTTCGCCGTTCCTGGAAGTTACTTACTTCCGGGTTTGCCGACCAACTGGTTCGCGGGGACTGCCGCGAACCGGTTGAAACCCACCCCTGGTACCTTCATACCTTAATGTAAGCTCACAGCTTGTAGGGTTGATTGACAACTACCCCTAACATGTTGTTCAATGTAGATTGACTACCTCTTCCCCTATATTTAATTAAGGTAGCCATTTTGTGACTTTAAATTTACTTTTCATTTAAAACTTCAGCTTAGTAGTGGAACCATCTGTGGCCATCCTTCAATAATTCACCCTTCTGATGTAGTGTGGAAAGTATGGAATGGTGTTCAGTTGAAAAGGGAAGGGTTAATAAAGTAATGAGATCCCATTTGAGATCAACTTTCTTTTGTTGCAGCATTGACAGGTGACTTGCTATTACTTGTACTGAGCGTGGATAGATGACATACAAGTACTTGGTCCCCAGGAACAGAAACTGGCTGAGTGATTTTCAACTAGTCATGCTGTTTTATCCCCCAGATAAGAGAACCTGAAAAAAATCTATTTACCAAACAATGGATCAATCTGATAGATGACATTCTATAAACTTCAATTAAATGGCATTTACCTGCTGTGGACATGCACTAATATTTGCTTGGTATTATTATTTTAATAATAACTTATTGAAGCTTAAAATGCAAAGATGAAAAGCCTAATGAAAAATTGAAACATGCAGAGAGAGAAAAAAAAAGAGAGAGAAAAGATATATAAATAAATGGCTTCCCTCTTTTTCAAAACAGGTACAATCAATTTCAGTAACTTATCGGCTTCCTTAATATTTCAACCAAAGATCTCTGCTTCCCATATCTGATCTATAAGTAAAGACATGTTATTCAATTTTAATCAGTAAAAGTCCATTAAGATTTATTGGAAATAACATGTATGTTTTAATCTTAATCAAAAAAATCAGTTTCATAATCCTTTACTTTACTTTCCACACAGTAACATATTATTTATCTCGAAATAATAAAAAAGGCATTTATTTTTCCCATGCCTTATCTATAAACAAATCTTTAAAGCTTTATCATTTGAACTTCACTAAGAAAAATCTATTAAAAGCTATCAGCAACAGCAATGTATTAAGAATCTTAATCTTTAATTCCTTCAAATAGTTCACCACAGGTTATTTTTTTATTATTATTTTGTCTTTGTAGCTTCTCAGAAACTCCTTCACAAGTTTTACACCAGAAATAACACCATTTATATTTTAACCAAAAACAACAGCAACACTTCTTTCCTATATCTTACTCTAAACATATATTTAAAGTTTTTTTTAAAAAAAAACATAAGAACCTATTCGAAAGAATATCCCATATATGCTTTAACTTTGATCAAACAAACCTACTTTATATTCCTTCTTTTTTGCTTTTAAAGATGTTGATGTCCATTTCCTTCAACTAGAATCCAACACGTGATTTCTCTTCATTATTCCTTTAGGGTTTTTTTTAGGAACTCCTTCACAAGTATAGCATATCACTTTTGAAAGTCCAAGATAAAGTTACCCAAGTCACCTTTCAGATTTATTATTTATATATCCTTTTAGCTATTAAGAAATTGATAGAGGACAATATTTGTACCTGAGGGTTGAAATGAGGAATCTCTGGTGCTCTCTGAGCTTAGTTTTCTAGTCTCTATTAAGAATAAATTGGTTTAATTTTTAAGTTTCATGTAATTTCTTTTTTTCCATATCACTCATTTTAAATCCATTAAATACATGTTTGTATCCTCTTCTGTATCCTCTTTTAAACCCATTTTTTGGACAATGTTAACAGAAATGTCTGAATGTTTTGTTTATTAATATATTTGAATTTTTCTTATCCATTCTGTATTATCTCTCTTTCCTTTCATTATAAATGTTAGCTTTTTCTGGCTACCTGTAATATTCAGCCTTCAAAGTCTCCTCTTATCCTATTTTCTTTTTCCTAATCTACAGCATTTTCCTGAAAGCAGATTTCTTATTCTTTTAATTCTTCATATTTTAACAGGATTTTAAATAGCTGGCAGGAAAGATTCTTATAATTAATTTCAAAATCTTATTTCCAATCCTGCTGGCCCTTAGTCTGTTTAAAAATTTCCAAAATTTCCTTTCTAATTTCTTTACTGCTTAGAGTACTTTTTTTTTTAAAAAAAAAAAAGTTCTTAAAATTGAGAAGCAAATTCCAGAACATGTTTTGATAGTACTTCCATTCTGCCTATATGAGGAACAGTGGTGGGTTTCACATTTTGTTACCACTGGTTTGCCACATGTGTGCCCACTTGCTTTGCAATTGCAATTGGCTTCCATACATGTGCTTTGCTCGTTTGCGTACCTTCTGCACATGTGCCTGGCCTCAAAAGTGCAGCTAAATAAGATGGCAAAGAGCCGGGGTGGGTGGGATTTTACGATTTCTGCTACCAGTTTGGGTTTTTATACATACATACGTACGTACGTACATACATACATACATACATACATACATACATACATACATACATACATACACAGATACACACACACACACACACACACACACACACACCTAAAATGTTTCTTGTGATGATGATGATGATGATGATGATGATGATGATGATGATGATGATGATGATGATGATGATGATTGTATAGTATTGTTACAGTAGCCAGGAGACCATAATGCTTTTGCAAAGTAGTTTTGGCTGCCAAGGTACCAACTCTATTGTAGAATATGTACTGGCTTCACTTTAAGAACTAATTAAGAAGTTGTTTTTTTTTTCCAGTGAAGCCAATACAGATCTGCTATTGTTTTCTTACTCTGCAATACCCTCTTCTTTCTGTTTGTTTTGTGTAGCTTCTACAGCATGGCTGGAGATTCTCCAGGAAAATGTTTGTTCTGATTGTAAGTTTGGATGGGGAATGAAATGAGCCCTCTCTGATAATAATAGCAATTTATGTGTAACACAATATTAAAATACAGTGTTGTAGTGGAGAGTTTTTGTGGAAGGCAAAACAATATAACTCTCCTGGCTCTATTATGTACTGTGAAAGTCTTATATATAAAATCTTGCTCTTTCTCCTTCAAACCTGAAATGAGTGCAGCTAGAAGGAAAATAGCTTCATCTATGAATAGGTACTTCAATCATTCATTTTCATCCTGCTTGGACTTATCATTGTGCACATCATCCTCACCAGCTACATATTATCACATCCTCAGCACCAACACCAATGAAAATCTTCTACTTAGAAGTTTCCATAGTAACATTGTCTAGGACTGCCATTTAATAAAGCAACAGCGAGTGACTTAAGGCAAACCAACATTCATTTTGTACATGTGTTACAAGTGACAACATTGGAGACCAAAGTCAATCATGTTTAATGACAGTTAATTATGAAGTGATCAAGGAGATGGATGGTAAACAGATGGAAGAAGACACTGAAAGCCAAAATATGTATCCTTGTCTAAACTCTGAAATCAATTGACAGTAAGAGTGATAGCAAAAGAGAAAATTGCCCTCAAGGAGCAATTCAAAGTAACCAAACTGACATGAAAAGATACAAAGGTAGCAATAAATATTAGTAAACGAATGGCCAATCACAATGAAATTCCTAATTCCTGATAGGAACAGCAAATAATAAATGCCTTACTGAAAAATAATTCCTGTGGAAATATTACCCTTATCTAGTGAAAAATTTCATCATCTTCAATGAAAAAGCTGCTGACAGTAACAGGAGCTCCCGATACAGTTATTCTTGATACTATAGTTTAAATGGAAAGAATGAACCTAAGGGTAATTCAAAATGGCGTGAGAGCAGATATTGAGCTCTGCAGATATATAGAACATGAGGAGCAAGAAATAAGCAAACAAAAAAAGGTCAGAAAATGTTGAAATTGAAATAAGTGAGAGAAATTGGATTTAGATGGACTAGATTGATGATTCAAAATCAGAACACTACATTACATTATATATTTAACTAGGATAGTTCCAGAGTGAATGCAACAATGGTTCTTTTCATTAGTATATAGTGCCATTAATGTTTTTGTTCATTCAACCAAAATGGACTCTTAAGTAAATTAACTTTATTAACTATTAGGCAGGTGCTTGTGTCATTTTTCTACTTGATTGTTTATTGCAGAAGAACAAAATTTTCTAATAACATTTTTCACTCATGATATGTAGGAGGATTAGAACTTGCTGAGCATATAGTCAGATAATCTTTCTGGATTTAATATGCCGGCAGTATAGCCTTTACATCATGTATGCAGTGAAATTGGTTTTAGTCTCACTGGTGCAATCCATGACAAAAAAAAATACAAACAACATAAATAGCATAAAGAATAATCTGCAAGTGATAATAATAATGTGCAAGTAAATAGTAAAAGAAAAGAAAGAAAAAGAAAAACTAGTCATAGGTTTCCATGTGTGCGTGGAGTGATTGTGGTTGTGTCTGAGACTCTGACAGCCCAAGGATAGAAACTATTTTTAAACCTATTTGTTCAACTGGTTATGCCTGATGATAGAAGTGCAAAGAGACACTGACCAGGGTGTGAATGATCTCTGAGTATCTTCCTTCCTCTACTAAAGCAGCAAGACCTGGTGATGTCATCCAGTGTTAGAGGGCAACCAGTGGTTTCTTGTGCCGAATTGATCACTCTCTATAGTGCCTTTCTGTCCGCAGCTTTTAAACCAGCATACCATACTCTAATGCAGTACGTGAGGACCTGGCTACCACCCGGGGGAGGGCCTTCTCTGTGGCAGCTCCGGCCCTTTGGGATGAACTCCCCGCGGAGATTCGGACCTTCACCTCTCTCCAGGCCTTCCGAAAAGCTGTCAAAACTGGCTGTGCCGGCAGGCCTGGGGTTGATGAGTTCCCCTCCCCTCTCGACTTGTATGGCTGTGTGATTCCTGTGTATTTTAATTACGTGTATTGTGTCTTATGTCCCCTTTTCCCCCCTGAGTTGTTCGCCGCCCTGAGTCCCTCCCAGAGAAGGGCGGCATACAAATAAACTAAATCAATCAATCAATCAATCACTTTCTATCATGGATTTTCTTCTCAGATGGGAAATAAATTAGGTTAAAGAAGTTAAATTAAGTTAAAAATGCAAAAAAAAATGTTTGCATTTTGCTCTACATTTGCCTTTAGTATATAGTTTGTTTTATTTTATTTATTTATTTAGAATTGAATTTATATTGCCACCTATTTGCCCATTTGAATAGTTTAGACTGCAATGTATATTCAATTGTTATCATTGGTATTAATTAAATAGAGTATAATTAGACTATTATCAAACAGCTCATAATGAATGAGGAATAAGGCTGATATTAAGAAATGTTTGAGGAAATATTAACAGACATGCTTTGTGACTTCACAATTTTTGATGAAGAACTGAAAGTAGTAGTTTCATTTTCTCGGATTCAATAAGAGATAAAGTTTGTTGGAGAATGGATTCTATGGAGGAAAAAATGGCAAACAGACAAAATTCTGAAGGTTAGTTTTTTTTCTTGTAATAACTTACAATTATGCAAACTGAAGATAGAAAACAGAGATATGTTTACATAAACATAAATAAAATAAAATAAATATTGCTCCATGATGACTTAGATTAAAAAAAAAAAACAATATTCAGAGATAACATCCTTTGATTCATGGATTTGAAGACTGTTACAGTTGATGTATCAGAGTATAAAATGAAGATTGACATATATATTTTTGAAGCAAAGATTGACAAGTGAAAACTCATGTGAATAAAAGAAAGAGTAGAAAAAATGAGTTTGTTTGGTGAAATTGAGGAAGTGGTAGGGGCAGAAATGACTGAGATTTATTTTTATTTATTTATTTTATTTATTAGACTTATATACCACTTCATAGGGCTTTCAGCCCTCTCTAAGCGGTTTACAGATTTTTTAGCAAATTGAGTCAACAACTTGCCCCCACAGTCTGGGTCCTCATTTCACCCACCTCGGAAGGATGGAAGGCTGAGTCAACCTTAGCCGGTAAGATTTGAACCACTGAACTGCAGATCACAGTCAGCTAAAGTGGCCTGCAGTACTGCACCCTAACCACTGCACCACCTCGGCTCTTTATATAAAAGGAACAATCAGCACAAGATGAATGACTTAATATCAATAAGCTCATAACAGCATCCTTAAAAGTGTTATGGAGTATCACCAAAGAGACACCATGTCTTTCTGCAAATGTTGTCATGCATACTGTATTTTTCAGACTGTAAGACGCATCGGTGTATAAGACGCACCAAGATTTTGAAGAGGCAAGTAAGAAAAAAAAGTTTAGTCTTCCCTCAGCCCCCAGCAGCCCTCTGCAGGCTTCAGCAAAGCTGGGGGAAGGAAAAACACCCCTGTTTTTGCCTTGTCCCAGCCCTGCTGAAGCCTGCAGAGGGCTTCTGGGGGCTGAGGGAAGGAAAAAAGTCTATTTTTATGAAAAAATGGCCCATTATTTGCCCATTTTTTGCAAAAAAAATGGGCATTTTTGCCTTGCCGCACCCTGCTGAAGCCTGCAGAGGCCTGCTGGGGGCTGAGGGAAAAAAATCTTAATTTTTTGCGAAAAACGGCCCATTTTTCACAAAAATGGGATGTGGCGGCAGGACTTCAGGAGGCTAAAAATGGCTGTATTCAGTGTATAAGACGCACCAACATTTTCATGCTATTTTAGAGGGGGAAATGTGCATCTTAATCTGAAAATTACGGGAGGTCAGTCTTGACTGAATAGCACTGATTATTAATGAAATGGTACAATGATTTATGCCTTTATGAATAAATGTTATCTCTGAATATTGATTTTTTTTAATCCAAGTCATTGTGGAGCAATATTTATTTTTCCACCAGAAAGAATTTGTCTATAAAAAGGTAACAAAACAAGACAATTTACCAAATCTCTTAGCAGGAGAGTAAAACCTAGACATAATTACTGTATAAACACAGAAGACGGGCAATCACATCAGGCTCAGCTCTAATCTTCAAGCACTGATTGTGTGTTCGGCAATAATTCTTTACATTACGGGGAGGCAATCTTTCTCATAGCAGAGGCCGTATTTCAAATTGCCTCTGAAAGCTGCAGGGTGTGCGGCCAATGACATAGTAATTTCACTGAGTGATCAGAGCCGAAATTGTCTCTCTTGTCTTGCCGTCTACCTGACGACACTTTAAATTTGGAAAAGGCTCAGGGGTACAGATCCATTTGTCTCTTCACATGCTAATTTCCCCTGCATCTTGATCACCTTCACCGAGACGTGTCACAAAGGATTCTAAAATGTATCTCTCAGATTGTACATGTCATTTATAAGCTGACAGGCCAAGCCGGTGGCCACTTTGCATGTAATACCAAACCTTAATTTAGCATTTCAGTAAGCCTTGCACTTTTTATGGTATGGCTATTTTTTCTTTTACTCTGCAGGAAGGATACTGGATGTTTCTGCTTCTAAAATAATTGGGTGTCCTTCTCTTACTCAAACTTGACACATTCTTAGCTGGGTTTTTTTCCCCCCACCTTGTAATTTGTTCATGCTGGTACAAGAAGCAAATTGTGATTTGTACATGTGTGAACCATTTTCACTCCTCTTTGTTATGGTAACTGGATACAGAGGGGAAAAACAGGTAAAGAGGGACTGAAGGAGTCTAACCTATATATTTTGTCACATATTAATTTACCATAGGGTGAATTCACAATGCATGCATCTCTCTTCCACCATACACTTAGGAAAACAACCTAAATCTTAAAACAATTCATTGACAGTTCTTTAAATCTTGCATTGCAACGTAATTGCTATGGAGGGAGGCTACTTCAAAGCTTGAACCCAGTTCTTCTATAATTCAATAGAAGCCTCATTTACCCTCTTCACTTCATTGTTCTTTCTGCTTTTAGATTAGAAATATTTTATCAATACCATACAGCCTTTTATTATTGTGTAAGAGTGTCTATATATCTAAAAACTAGAGCCTTTTTTTCTAAATAACCATGATGAACACAGGACTATAGTAATTCTTCCCTGCAAAAATTCATTTCTCCTTTTTACCCAAGACCATTTTTAAAATTGGAGATGCTGGGGAATGAACCTTTACTGCTGAGCAATATTAAGAAGTACAGTCATACATCCACTTTAGGAAAGTTCTTGAAAACTTCTTCAATCTCAAAAAAATGTAGGCCATCTTTTTTGCTTTTATATTTTGACCAGGACATTGATCACAATAATGCCTAAAATTTGAAATGTCATTCTGACATTGAATAAGGACTGGTCCTGCATTTTACCCAATAATCTAACCCCCAAACCATATATTACCATTATAGAAACTAAATAATTCCATGTTTGTCAAGGAGGAGGAGGAGGAGGAGGAGGAAAAGGAAGAGGGAGAGGGGGAAGGGGAGGAGAAGAAGAAGATGAAGAGGAGGAGGAGGAGGAGGAGGAGGAGGAGGAGGAGGAGGAGGAGGAGGAGGAGGAGGAGGAGGAGGAGGAGGAGGAAATGATTGGTTTGGTTTGGTTTGGTTTATTGAATTTATATGCCGCCCTTCTCCCAAGGACACAGGGTGGTGTATAACATTAAAAAAAACCACACATATTACAAAAGTTAAAAAGAATTAAATAGAATATCCCAAACAAACCCAATTCGGATTAACAATAACATTTTTTTAAAAAATTCAACTAAAATTAACAATGATCAAAAATTTAGTTTGTTTTGTTCAGACCAGGCTGGCTTGCTGGAAAAGCCAACTTTTTAAGGCGTGTCGGTGGTAGGGGATTATACAAAGCTCCGGGGGCAGCTCATTCCAGAGGGAAGGCACTCCCACAGAGAAGGCTCTCCCCCTGGGGATTGCTAGCCAACACTGTCTGGCTGATGGCACCCTGAGGAGATCAACTCTGTGGGATCGCACTGGATGGTGGAAGGCTACTGGTGGCAGTAGGTGGTCTCACAGGTACCCTGGGCCTAAGCCATGGAGTGCTTTAAAGGTCATAATTAGTACCTTGAATCACACCCGGAAGACAACTGGCAACCAGTGCAGGCCACCTAAAAGGGGTGTAACATGGGAGCACGTAGGTGCCCCCATGATAACCCATGCAGCCGCATTCTGGACCAGTTGAAGCCTCCGGGTGCTCTTCAAGGGCAGCCCCACATAGATAGCATTACAGTAGTCCAGGCGAGAAAGGACGAGGGCATGAGTGACTGTGCACAGAGCATCCTGATCCAGGAAGGGGCGCAACTGACGTATCTGGTGAACCTGGTAAAAGGCCCCCCTGGTCACGGCCATCAGGTGTTCTTCTAAACTAAGCTGCGTATCCAGGAAGATGCCCAGATTGCGGGCCCTCTCTGAGGGGGCTAAAATTTCTCCCCCATCATCAAAGATGGAATAAGATGACGGAAACAAATTGGGATGACGGAAACCACAGCCACTCAGTCTTGGAAGGATTGATCTTGAGCCTGTTCCTCTCCATCCAGATCCGCACAGCCTCCAGGCATCAGGACATCACATTGAGGGCATCATTTTGGTGGTTTGGGGTAGAGATGAAAAGTTGGGTATCATCAGCATATTGATGATACTGTACCCCAAAACCATGGATGATCTCACCCAGTGGTTTCATATATATGTTGAACAGGAGGGGTGAGAGAACCGACCCCTGGGGCACCCCACAAGTGACGCGCCTCAGGGTCGATCCCTGCCCTCCAGTCAACACAAACTATGACCGATCAGACAGGTAAGAGGAGAACCGCCGTAAAATGGTGCCCCCCTCCCAACCCCCAAGTCGTCGCAGTAGGATACCATGGTCAATGGTATCGAAAGCCGCTGAGAGGTCTAATAGGACCAGAACAGAGAAGCAGCCCCTGTCCCGGGCCCACCAGAGATCATCGACCAACGCGACCAATGCTGTCTCCGTGCTGTATCTGGGCCTGAAATGGATCCAGGTACTCTGCTTAATAGTCATAGATTGTGCCACTTTTAAATCTTTTTGTGTTGAATTTCACTGTCAATAAACATCAGGAAATATTTGTTTCAAATCTCAAAGGAAATCTACTAATCAAAGCAAAGAGCCCTTTTTCTGGATGGGATAGAATGGTATAGTCTAAGAAGTTGACCAATGAAAGCAAATCTTACAGCTATGGGTTTTTTAAAGGTCCATATGAAGGCAGAGAGAGTATGGAAGCAACGTTTAGTACTCTTCCTCCTCCTACGATCTAAGCACAGTACACAAAATTGTCTGTTGCTATGCCCTACCTGTCAACAACTATTTCAGCTTCAATAATACATGGACAAGCAATCAATACAAACTCTAGGTAAACTGCTCCAAACTGGATTGCAGAAAATATGACTTCAGCAACCGAGTGGTCATGCTCTACTTGACTCTGTTGTTACATCCTCAAACCCCCACAACTTCAACCTTAAACTATCTACTGTGGTCCTCAACCCATTCCTAAGAGTTCCTTAAAGGGGGCATGCATAAGCGCACCAGCGTGCCTAACATCCCTGTCCTACTGTCCCCATCTAGTTGTATTCATTTCTTTCATTTATATCCATGTTTATATTTATACCTGCTATCTTGTACATGTTTGATGAACTAATAAATACAAAATAACAAAAATTAAGAAGCAGAATGAAAAAACAACAACAATGGACTAATTAAATGTGAAGAAGACCAAACTAACAATAACAAGTAGAACAGCCAGCTTAAGAATTGACAAAGGAGATAGTAAAGTGGTGGATAACATCTGCCTTGTAGGATCAATCATGAAGGGAACAAAGAAATAACAAGAAGTCAAGAAATAATGCACAGACTAGCAATTGGAGGAGCAGCTATAAAGACCTTGGAAAAGGTATTCTAATGCCATAATCTACCTAACTATGTAGTCGCCAACAGTAGAAAATGATTTGATGGCACTTAATAAATCAAGCATGACATTAGAAAGTAACTTAAGATAAAAACAAAAAGATACAAATATATAGGTACTTGGCTTAAAACATAGCCATGTTGTTGTTTTCTTATCTTTAAGTCCTTAATACATGGCAGTGAATTATTATAATATGGGGAACACAGCAGTCTGTTTCTATTCACAACACTTCCTTAATTTTAAACATCTGTGTTCTCCATGGGAAAACACAGATAAATGCTATACAAAATGATTCTTAAATTAATGGTTACTCCATTTCTGCACATCATTTGTTGGACCCACTTGCTAGATTTTTCTTACTAAATCTGTATTTTTAATTTACTTTTTCTGTTTTGTGCAAACAAGAGTAAATATTTTGCACTTTTTCTTCATGAAAAGTATGTCTGTACTCTATACTGAAACACATACATTCATATGGAATTAGTGTGTAGTTTTTACTGAAAACCAAAATTGAAAATGTATGAGTTGGTGTTTACATGTATTTGGGAGATCCAACAGAGAGGGGGGAAGGGAGGGAGAGGGGGGGGGAGGAAAAGAGAGAGACAAAGAGAAAGACAGACAGACAGACTGACAGACTGACAGACCGACAGACCGAGACAGAGAGACAGAGAGAGACAGAGAGAGAATTTTTGAAAGCAAAAGCTAACAAATCCAGCTCTGAAAAAAATGAATGATTGTAGATTGATGGACAACCAGACAGACAGATGCCCAGACATCCATACAAAGGCTATACTGGGAAAATAAAAAAATACATTAATTATGTAAGAATTGAATGAATTTTATCTGGGAAGTGTTACATAATTTAAGATTAACTTCTGCTTAGAAGATGAGACAAGAGAATAGATGAGAGTATACAAGCTGTTTGGAATTAGCTGAATTACACTTGCTTTGGGAACACATGACATTCTTAGTAACATCTGTTATAATATATCATTCCATCTTTCTGGACTGCTGGGAGAAAATATTTTTTATAAAATTTGCATTTTAATTTAAATGTATCCTATTTGCATTACACAAACCTTAATAATGTAAGAACCTGACTGAATCAAACCATAAACCCAAATGGATCAAACCATAAATCAGTGTTGCCCAGGATTCTGTGTGACACAATTGCCCCTGGGATGCACTTGGGATACTTTCTAGCTTAGAGTGAAGGCTTTATATGGCCATCCGAGTTCAAAGGTACAATCCAAGCAGTGTAAACACATTATGACATACAAAAGAGAAAAAAAAGGAAAAATACAATACAATACAATACAATACAATACAATACAATACAATACAATACAATACAATACAATACAATACAATACAATAGCAGAGTTGGAAGGGACCTTGGAGGTCTTCTAGTCCAACCCCCTGCTTAGGCAGGAAACCCTATACCTTTTCAGACAAATGGCTATCCAACATCTTCTTGAAGACTTCCAGTGTTGGGGCATTCACAACTTCTGGAGGCAAGTTGTTCCACTGATGAATTGTTCTCACTGTCAGGAAATTTCTCCTCAGTTCTAAGTTGCTTCTCTCCTTGATTAGTTTCCACCCTTTGCTTCTTGTTCTACCCTCAGGTGCCTTGGAGAATAGTTTGACTCCCTCTTCTATGTGGCAGCTTCTGAGATATTGGAACTGCTATCATGTCTCCCCTAGTCCTTCTTTCTATTAAACTAGACATACCCAGTTCCTGCAGCCGTTCTTCATATATTTTAGCCTCCAGTTCCCTAATCATCTTTGTTGCTCTTCTCTGCACTCTTTCTAGAGTCTTCACATCCTTTCTACATCGTGGCGACCAAAACTGAATGCAGTATTCCAAGTGTGGCCTTACCAAGGCATTATAAAGTGGTATTAATACTTTACATGATCCTGATTCTATCCCTCTGTTTATGCAGCTAGAACTGTGTTGGCTTTTTTGGCAGCTGCTGCACACGGCTGGCTCATATTTAAATGGTTGTCCACTAGGACTCCAAGATCCCTCTCAGTCAAAAAGAACCAAAAGAGCCATGACATGATATGATAGACATGATAATAGTGTTCCAATATTTGAGAGGGGGCAAACATATTTTCCAAAGCACCTGCAGTCCAGACAAGGAATAATGGATCAAGGAGAGATTCAACCTAGAAATAAGGAGACATTTTCTTACAGTGAGAGCAATCAATCTGTGGAACAGCTTTGCCTTTGGAAGTTGTGGGAGCTTCATCACCGGAAGCTTCCAAAGAGTGATTGGACTGCTATTTGTCAAAAATGGTGTAGGGTCTCCTGCTTGGGCAGGGGGTTGGACTAGATGACCTACAAGGTCCCTTCCAATTCTGTTAATCTGTTAATCTGAATTCTACCAGCCTTAAGGTTTTGTAGTTCCAAATTACCACTGTTTGTAAGAAGCTCCCATCTGAATTTATTTTAGTGATATTTATTGAAGTGATTAGGAGCTTCAGATGTGCTGTCAAAAATGGTACTTCAGGGAGTGCAGGAGTGAGAATATAGCTCCTGCTCATTTGCAGTATTTTAAAACAAATTTGGAAAAAAAATATGCACCTTTGATTTATTATTTATAATGTACTAATTGATAACCCGACATTGCCCAGGTATTGATTTATAGGGGGAAAATGTCTGGACCAAATGTAATTTCTAATGTTGGATTTCCCCCTTACCAGAGGGAGCCCCCTTGGTGTGTGTGTGTGTGTGTGTGTGTGTGTGTGTGTGTGTGTGTGTGTGTGTGTGTGTGGAGAGAGAGATAGAGATAGAGATAGAGATAGAGATAGAGATAGAGATAGAGATAGAGATAGAGATAGAGATAGAGATAGAGATAGAGATAGATAGATAGAGAGAGAGAGAGAGAGAGAGAGAGAGACAGACAGACAGACAGACAGACAGACAGACAGATAGATAGACAGACAAGGATTCACTTTGTGACCTGCTAAAATAGAATTTTCAGAATGAATACTCCCATTTCTGGGTCCTTGTAATATGCAAGCAAGCTCTTTTTCCTCTGCTACCTGTGATAAGAAAAGAGATTTATAGCAATGTGCTAGACCAATGATCCATCTAGCCCAGTGGCAGTCATTCATCAGGGTCAGAGGCTGAAGATTTTCTAGGTCTACCTGGAGATGTCAGAGACTGAATCTGTGACCTTCTGCATTCAGCTCGTGTGTCCTTCCAGTGAGCTGTGAAACACTTCTTATCTTTGGCTTTCAATCAATACGACTAAAACAAAATTTACTTTTAGGGCCCTGCCAGGTACAAATGCTAGGAACTGTATATTTTATTTGTTGTTAAATATGGTTATTAGCTTATTGGGCCTGTGTGTTTCTTCTTCAGTTAAAAAAAGTTCTTCCTCTGTATTAAAATATAGACCCATCATTGTCTTGCCTTTCTTCTCCCTAAAAGCTTTTCTTTCACCTTGCAAACAAAGTATATCTGATAAGGAGAGTTTTTCGGAGGAACATGGAAAATATAGGAAAAATAAATCTCAAGACTGGCACTGAAAGCTAGCTTGTCTGATTCCCTAATGTCTTTCTTGGAGTTCAAATGTAACGAGAATCCAGGACATTTGCTGCCATGTGACCTTGGGGTGCAAGTTGCAACTGGTCATAAATGTGAACTGGTTGTAATTGCCCAGATCACTATCATATGACTGTAGGGGCAGAGTTGGGATGGCAAAACTCTAAGGATTGTTGTAGTCTTAGGTTGAGTACTATATGTTGTAGGATCAACAGAGCCAGTCAGTGAATCCCACGATTGGACTTCGAAGGAATAAAAAATGGATACCAAGTTACAGAGTATTAGTAGTAGTAGTAATAGTAGTAGTGGTAGTTTATTAATTGCAACTATATGAAAGAAAATAAAACAAAGGTAAAAAAAGAGGTAGGATAAGAATACCATAAGTTAATAACATATACGGTAAATATAAACAATCACCATTCAGATAAATACATCACTTTTACATGATATGTCAATAAGTTCAGTATAATGGGTTCTTAGCTGAACTGACTTGTCTATAAAGTAAGAGTTCGGCATATAATATATACATTAGAGACAGTGTGTTATGTTAGAGACCAAGCTACAGAGGATTCTTTCATTGCAATGCTCTGGGCACATGCTCGTCTCTGCAGTGTTTCCTAGCCTTTTTCTACCTCTTATCTTCCCATTCCAGATGCTCACATTTCATTAGGGGATACTTAGACCAGCCAGTTGATCATCCTACATGCAATTTTGACCAGCCTTGAGCTGCAAGCACTGGCGTTCTTTGTATTTCTTTCTACTGCCTCTTTGTTCTTGACCATGTCTGGTAGTTTGGGATTATGCTGCTTATGTAGAATGCCCTGCCTAATTCATTAGTAGACTGCTTCAGGGATGTTCTGGGAGGATCATTGGGAGGCATTTATCTCAAAGCTATAACCAGAGGACATTGGAAGTTTTCTCACTGCACATGCATGTTCAGGTGTGCATGAATGAGAAACATGTATAAAGCAACATGGAGGGAAGGCTTATTAAAGTACACAAGGGTGGTGGAAATTGAGAATTCAGTGTGACAAGCTGGTACAGGATGAAAATGGCTGGTTGGTTCCAACCAGAGGTTGGAACGGGTAGTGGTTTAAGGGCCTGGGTTGCTGGAACCGGCAGTGACCCAGATCTGCCACACCTCCAAACCGGTTCCCTGGTAAGCACGGCATGGGTTTCTAATTATTTTTATGTTCTGCGCATGCACAGAACTATTTATGGGCAACTGTGCATGTGTGGGAATGCAACAAAACTGGCAGCAACCCACCCCTGCTCCACATCTATGAGGCTGAGTGCATTCTTCTCAGATATCATAACACAACATCAGTCTTTAGTGGAAAATCCAAATCCACTCCAGCTTGCCAGGGTTGAAATACAGATGGTTCAGTTCCATTTGCAAGTTACCCATAGTAATGTTTTCACAGTTTTGAGAGCAGCGAGATAAAATAGATGTATTGATTCTATAGGCGACTGGGGGCTCAAACATATGAAGAAGGATTACAGGAATTGGGTATTTCTAGTTTAATGAAAAGAAGGATGAGTGGTGACATGATAGCAGTATCTAAGATCTCAGGGGTTGCCACCAAAAAAAGGACACCAACCTGTTTTCCAAAGCACCTGAAGGTAGGAAAATAAGTAATTGATGAGAACCAATCAAGGAGAGAGCCAACTAGAACTAAGGAGAAATTTCTGACATTTAGAAAAATGAATAAGTCGAATGACTTGCCTCCAGAAGTTATGAGTTTTCAAACACTGGAGTTTTTTAAGAAGAGATTGGATGAACTTTTTTTTTAAATATGATAAGGATTCCAGCCTGAGCAAGAGGATGAATTAGAAGACCTCCAAAGTGTCTTCCAGCTCTGTTATTTCGTTGCATCCCCTGCAATTCTCAGAGACTGGTGTTATAAAGGAACATTCTTGTTGTTGTTTTCAAAATAGCAAAATAAATTAAAATGAAATTGGTCCATCTACTTCCTGATGATATGAAACGTGTTTTCTATGCAGAGTTTAACATGTTATATAAGTTATTTTAACTCCAGATTTGATGGTGGGAAATCCTAGTTGAAATATTTGCTTTTAAGACCTCAAAGCTACCAATTGGGGGAAAATGCTTTGTAGACAACATTTATTTATTTATTTTCCTGACATGATAAAAAGGAAGAATTTTCTAATATGTACACTTAGAACCTTGCTCAGTGCCTAACGATGACATAATTTTTCATGCATTTTAGTTTACTGAGTATGATAAAATAGACTCTACTCTCTGCGTTCATCAATAAATTTGTTAAAGTTCAATATTACTGTAAGGCACTTTGATGTTGTTACTGTTGTTGTTGTTGCTGTTGCTGTTAAATAGACTAACATTCGTGCCTCCCATAAGTTATACAGTTTGTAAGTTAAAATATCTTCATTTTCTTTCACAAGCAAACATTTATTCATGGAATTCCTTTTGCAAAGGTCAGGCCATGTGTATTATGTCAACTCAGATTAATGGCACTTCAGTGTGATTAATAAGTACAGAAACTCTTGAAAGAGTCTTATTCCTTGATGAATCCTGTTCTCTGACGATTTATTAAGTCATTCTGTTATTACTTAGAGAAACAAGATATTAGCTTCTAAAATATTATTTGAAATGGCTCATATTTATCAGACTGCCCAGAATCCTTCTTGTTCCTTAAACTCTATTTCTTCCTTGTTATGTTGTGCATTCTACCACTTTCTTAAAGAAGTGGGGAACTGAATTCAGTCCAAAATCTCAAATTTATATTCCTGCTTGCAGGTAGAGAAACTTTATCTTGCTCTTGAACCGGGATTAGATGCTGACTCCTAGATGCCTTTAAGGAGTTAAGAAAGCAAGAACAGGACAGAGAGAGAGGGAGGGAGAGAGAGAGAGAGAGAGAGAGAGAGAGAGAACGAGAACGAGAACGAGAACGAGAACGAGAACAATTTAGGGCTGGTATATCAGTGAGGAAAATATGAACAGAAAACATGCTGTTGCAGAAAACATACTGTATTTGGCAACTCTACTAATAACTTTTACATATTTCATCATTCAGGAAATATTGAATGTTACTCTTAAAAAAAAAAGAAAATATTGCTTTCCACGATAAAAAGCTTTAAAACAATAGGCAAAGAAGCTACTAGTTTTCAATCACAAAATTACCTCACAATGCTTTGGAAGGTTGGTGACATTTTATCCTGCCACATAATCCTGTTACATCAAAGTAATTTGCATTGTGCATTTGAAGGTTCAACATATTTTGATGTAAATATTCTGTTTGAATGCTTTAATAGGTAGAAAATGCCTTAATTCCACTGTAGCTTATATTACAAAAGGGAAAAAAATAGGTTTCTAACAAAAGAGGAGTAAAAAAAAATATTAAGCCCTGTAAAATAATATATTATAATGTGCTGAGTGATAAATTATTTTGATCCAAAGGAACTGGAAAGAAAGAAGACAGATTGCAAAGACTTATGAAGCTGGTGGGGAAAAAAGAGAATATTTTCTTTCTGATCTAGCTTCATATTGTCTTGAAATGTATATTCTAAGGAACCTGGATTTGCTCAAATTGAAAATGCATGACCAGTGAGTATAACAAGCAGATATAGTCTTCCATTTGATGTAGGGATACAAAAAGGACTATAAAATATTAGCATTCTGGGATTTTTATTGCATTCTTGAATTAATACACTACATTCAAAGTTAGGAGGCCTTCCTTTTATCCCAATTTCTACGGAAACTGTATCACAGCAGTAAATAAATAATTCCAAAATTCCTTTAAAATGGAGATAAGATAAATACAGCAGATAAGTTCTTACAATTTTCTGACATGTGGAATTCAGCATTTAAATTGTAAGCTACTGTAAATTGTAAGGAACTTACACTAGCATATATGTAAAGCTGTTTGAAATATTGCTTTTTATTTATTGATTGAGGAAAAATGCTTACATTATTTAGATTTAAGTTGTATTAAGTTCACTGTGCTTTGATATCCAGGAAGTACATATAAGATTGTTAAGATTGGGTTATAAGAACATATGTATAGGGGGTCCCCCCCCCCCAAGATCAAATGCTGTGGAGAAGTATAGTAAAATTTAGGAATATTAATGTAGCTTTTAGTGGATTTGGAAAAAAAAAAGAAATATGCTGAAGTTATGAAATTTCTCATTGAGAATATTGCTGAGAAGTTCCAAAGCAATATTTTTTGTCAGTTTGTTGCATAAATTCAAATCCAGAAGCACACACAGATAACTGATGCAGTTGGAATCTTTAACTTTGTTATATACATAAGAATAAATGAATAAATTCACAATACCAACAGGTGGTTCTTCCAAGTAAACATAAGGCAGGAGAGTTACAGGCAAACACAAGCAGTTAGATTCATTTCAGCAGACAAGCCCAGAAAGACTGCTAGTTTACTTCACAGAGCAGCAGACTGCTTAAGTTTCTGTTTCAATTCTCTGCACAGACCCAGATCTGTTTAAGCTCCCATTGGCTGACTTAGTTGCTATGCCTATTCATTGGCTGACCTTGTTCCCATGTCTCTCCCAGTCATGAATATTTTAACATTTTTCAACTTGAGCAACTTTGAGATATGTGGACCTTAACTCCCAGAATTCCCCATGAGTTCTGGGACCAGACATCCACCTACCCACATATCTTAAAGTTGCCAAGGTTGAAAAATACTTGAGAAGTGAGAGGAAGATTGGCAGAGTTCAGCACTAGGATTTCAGGATCAACTCCTGTTGTGACTCAGCAGATGTCTGCTGTGAGTCTTTTCGGGATATAAGATTCTTTATGCAGCTGGGGCTGGTTAGAAGCAAGTTTGGAGATAAAAGGACGGATGCTGCCATGCCCTAGTCGCTGGAGTCAACGTTCCTTCACGCGTGCCTTGGTTTGTACATCATTGTTTGATCATCAGTTGTGGTTTATGTAAGATTCACTTGAATAAGTGCTCTGTATGTCTGTAACCCTGATTCATAGAGTCTTTGGAAGAAGTGTTTTGCTTTCGTTTTCTTCAAATTGAGTTGCCGTAAGAAAGATTTCTTTTCATTACGTTATCTGGTCAAAGACTTGTATTTATGTTATTTTTTGGGCTTGAAGCCAGTTTGAACTGTGAACTGATAAAGAAAAGTCCTTTTAAGTTTGCCTGTCTTGCTGTGAGTTAAGAGCCGTGAAGGGCGGGGGGGACAGAACAACTCCATCTAGAGGAATTTAAGCAAAAAGACTTATGAATGGGATCATGTTGGAAACCAAAGGAAATTAAAGAAAAAGAAATATGAAGTCAAAAGAAAAAAAACTGCTATACAATATTTCTGAATATATGGAAACTTGGATTTAGGGAAATTTGATTGAAGAAAGAGCCACTGAGAGACAGAGCTAACAAGATTAAAACATGTAAAATTTAAACATGTAACATGGTGATTAAGTTTAAGCAATTTAATTCAATTTCTTCAAGAAAAATATTTTTTATAAAAAGGTTTATTCTTTCATTTATTTCTTTTCTAAATTAAACAGCTTTAAACAAACAAAACAAAATAGAATTAAAAATTATATTAATCTCAAATGGAGATGGCTCAGTTCCATGATATTGCCATCATTTCAAAAAACCAATGTTCTGCATATTTCCTATGTTTTACATGTATTTATTGAGATGAAGTTTGCAAGTCACTGTTTAAAATATTTCTTTTCTCTTTTTCTTATTTTTTCCTCTTTCTCCTTTTTTGTTCCTTCTTCAACTTTCTAGTCACTCCTTCCTTTTTCTTTTTCTTTGTCTGAGTTTACTTTGTGTTGTCTTTTTTTAAATCAACAATTATTTTGAAAGAAGTGTTGTACCTAATAATTGTCATAACAATAATCTAGGGCAGAGGTGTCAAACTCATGTTCTCACATTGTTATCACATGATGATAGAGCTGAGGTGGCGCAGTGGTTAGAGTGCAGTACTGCAGGACACTTCAGCTGACTGCTATCTGCAGTTCGGCGGTTCAAATCTCACCGGCTCAAGGTTGACTCAGCCTTCCATCCTTCCAAGGTGGGTGAAATGAGGACCCAAACTGTGGGGGCAATATGCTGACTCTGTAAACTGCTTAGAGAGGGCTGAAAGCCCTATGAAGCGGTATATAAGTCTAACTGCTATTGCTATTGCTATGTATCATGACTTTCCTCCCTTCATTAAAATGGGGGTGGGAATGGCCGGTATATTGATGCATCCAGCTTGTGGCCATGAGTTTTACACCCCCATCTAGGGTCTGTTAAGAGTTGTTATTGTTAGTTGCGAAGTCATGTCCGATCCATCGCGACCCCATGGACAATGTTCCTCCAGACCTTCCTGTTCTCTACTATCCTCGGGATTCATGTAAGCTCATACCTACTGCTCCGGTGACTCCATCCAGCTACTTCATTGTCATCTGCTTCTTCGTTTGCCCTCAATCTTTCCCAGCACTAGGCTCTTCTCCAGGGAGTCCTTCCTTCTCATTAGGTGGCCAAAATATTTGAGTTTCATCTTCAGGATCTGGCCTTCTAAAGAACAATCAGGGTTGATCTCCTCTAGGACTGCCTGGTTTGATTTTCTTGCAATCCAAGGGAGTACCATTTTGCAAAATTATTTCCTAAATTTATCACCTAGGACATAAATGTAGATTATAAAATCATGTTAACAAAAATAAGAAAACTATTATTGACCCGATAAAAAATTGTACAAAAAGTAATAGATCCTCACAGTCATTTTTATCCTGCCTCAAAACAGTTCTAGACTAATCTTTCCATGCCAGCAATAGTAATTATAAATGTCCAGTAGCACAAAAAAGTGAACTGTCATTTGTCTCCATTACACTTCATGTTAGAGCTGTGAAAGGCTTCAATCCCTGATTGTGCAATTCCACTGAAGAGGGGGAAAAAGGCAGATATGGAAAATTATTGTCACAACAAAAGATAAGAAGAAGGATGGTGTCTATTTTGTTAAGCTGCTGAGGAAGAAAAACACACGGGCAAGTGTTCAGTGTCAGCAGTTTTTCTTTTAGTCCCACTCAAAATTGTCTAGCTTCAGGCAGATTTGTGCATGCATGTTCTTTGCTTGATAATGCCAAATCTTTGTAATATGCTTCCTAATGAGCTGTTAACATAGAATATCCCACATATGCATTATACAACTCAAAGTAATCTTGTTTAATGGAATTGCTTTTCTTAGTTACTTGGCATTAATGAAATAAAAAACTAGTTCACCTACTTACAGTCATCACTGGATGATGTCATAAGGTTCATAGTATTTTTTTCAAAGCCTGGGGAACATGATCCACACACCAGCTCAATATCCACTTCTAGAAGCAAGGCTACCTTTAAAGAATTTTCTGCATTTAAAAGACTTCTTTTGAAGACAGAAAAGTCCACATTTTGGACAGAGGAGACCACTGGTTTGAAAGAAGGCTCAAAGAGGAAGTTTATGTCAAAATTGAGCATCCTTCTCTCAACAGAAGGGGAGGGATATGACAACATCTATCTCCAGTCAACACAGTCCTTTTAACAGTTCCAAGAAGGTTCCATTCCCATTTGCCCTACTCAGGCGATCCTGATGACACAGAATAAGCTCCAGAAGATCTTAACGACCCTCTAAAATGATGCAAATGACCAGCTGTCTGCAAGGAGTATAAATCCTTTTATTCCCCACCATCCAGTCAGAGTTGAAAAAGCTTCTTGGATGAGAAGCAAAACATCTTCAAAGAAAAACCAAAAAGTTCAGTTGCCTGTTGAAAAAGCACCTTTGAGACAACCATGACTTAGATAGCTGAGAATTTCAATAGACATTTACCTTTCTTTAAAGATTAAATTTGTATCTTCACACTTATTTGCAATTGGAAAACTTGGTAAAGAAGAGCTCCTGAATGTAGAAAGAGATCGCTTAGGGATTAAGATCACATTAACCTCTTCATGATGTAGGCAAGAATAACTTGGAAGTAGCTAGGTAGCTGAAAGTGAGGACATCAAAGCATGCTGTCTTGTTGACAACTTTTGATCCTCATTCCCACTTGTAAGTCCATTTTTTTCTTATAGTAACTTTATTTCCAGAAAGTTTTTTAAACAAACTATCTGAGCACCTACTTCACTTCTTAAGTAGACAAACCATGCCTTAATGTAGAATAGTTTACAAGAAATACATCATAGTTTAACCATACCATTGTTTTTGGTGAGACAGTGCCAAGTCCTACCAAGTTATTGCAATGTGTATGCTCTACTTTGGATATTAATTGTGAATTATTGCTACAAGTGAAAAGAAGAAAAATCTATAGTTATTCAATTAACTAATCATACATGTCTGCTTTCAGATGCTATTTTGTTACCTCGTTATGGCTTCTTTTCACTTTTAGTTTCCTTTTTTTATCCTGGCTGCATTCTTGGCATCATTTGATCAAAGAAGCATTTTATCCTATTAATGGTAACAAGCCAACTTGTTTCTTATTTTCAGCTCGGATTTGTGATTAGAAAGAGCTCTCTAATGCTGCTATCAAAAACACACAGTCAATGTAGATAAACAGGAGGGGAGGGGAGGAGCAGAGAAGAAGAGAGGAAAAGGAGAAGAGATTAAAAGAATTAGGGGAGGAGCAAGGGAGGAAAAGTGGTAGCTTGAAGTGTGAATTTTCATGTCAAAAATCCTGAAAATTATAAATATGAATTGTTTGTAAAAAATAGAAAACATGGTAGGTACTGTACTTTTAACCTCTCTTGGCTGCAATGGTTTATTCAGAACCCATTTTTGCTCTGTGAAAAGACGGAAAGAAAGAGTCAATTCCTACCTGTCAATCACTACTTCAGCCTCAACAGCAATAATACATGAGCACACAATAGATACAAACTCAAGGTAAACTGCTCCAAACCTGATTGCAGAAAATACGACTTCAGCAACAGAGTGGTCAACACCTGGAATGCTCTACCTGACTCTATTGTTACATCCTCAAACCCCCATAACTTTAACCTTAGACTGTCTTAAACTTAAACTGTTGACTTCAACCCATTCCTAAGAGGTCAGTAGGGACACGCATAAGTGCACCAGCTGCCTAACGTACCTGTCCTACTATCCCCATTTATTTGTACCCATTTCCTGTGTTCTTATTCATGTTTATTCTTATTCCTGTTATCTTGTACATGAGTGACAAACTAAACAAAAAACAAACATGAGATACTGTATAAAAAGAAAGAGAAAAGAGGAGGGCAGCAAAGAGCAGAACCGAAAACCAATTGCAGCAGTTAGAAGCCATAACAATCTGGTACCAATTCCCAATAATCTGGGTAACTAAATAACAGAATATTTGTTTTTTTTCTATTTACCATCTTCCTTTCCCTTTCCCTTGTGTCTTGTGTATTTAGAACATAAAGGGAGCTCTAATGAATCAGGACGGTTTTTTGGGTGGAGAAGGTGATGAATTGTAAATTAAGACCATTTAAGCTAGGTTATAATGCCCTGCATTCTGGTCTGAAATCAAGATTCCTTTGATAATTCTTATTGGGCGATTGTTAATAGATGAAGTGAAATGATAGAGAACAAAGAAATATGATTTACTAGACAATGTTATACACTATACCTGGAGAAAACAATAGAGGACAGCCTGGCATAATTATACTGTAAACCAGAATGACAAATGTGATTCACCACTATCTTCATATGGGGAGTATGAACAGCATAATAGGAGATTTACTGTATAAGAAAGTTTGAAAATACTTTTTAGGTTTAGTTCTCCATTCCCTTTCTCAATAGATTTCAGATGTATGGCTTTAAAAAATAATATCTTGTGACTTCAACCTTTTGAAAACAGGAGGATGTTAATATATTGCATTGATGGCATATTATGGCATGTCAGCCTAATGTGGGTTTGGAGAACCAAAAAAATATTATGAGCATGGGAGTATGCTAATAATGTCCAAAGGAAAAGGTAGTTAGAACTACATAATCACACTAGATGCATTATAAAACCTACATTTGTCAAATGTTAAGATATGATGAGAAAAGTGAAAAGTACAATTTTGGCACGGGGGAATAAGTGAATATTTAATTTTTGAGCATCTTTACTTAATAAATGCCTTAGTGAGTCAAACAAAGTTTGAACTTCTCATCAAATAAAATTAAACATTTGTCTCATTGGGATGAAGGAGAGCTTTTAAAGGTCTTTGTTCCTAACAATTAAATGTCATTCATAGAAGAGAGAAAATGCATTCTGGTCTCATTAATTCCCAGATAGACTTAAATAATGATTACATACCATTATTATAATCACAAAATTAGAAGTCTAATTCTGCTTGGCATGAAAACACTGAAAATGTCTGAGTTGATTTCTAAAGAAAATGATAAAGTTACGTACATAATAATAGCGCCAAATGATTTTATAACTTTTTAAAAGTTATCAGTCTTTCATCCAAACCAAATAGCAAGTTCAAAATATAATTACAAATGGGTTCAAAGAGTCTTATAATCACAAAGTGAATTCCATTGAATGTTTGGGAAATCAGTAGAAACTAGGCATGGATTGAATGAGAACAACTCCATGGCATCTATAATATCTATTCACACACATAAATAACTGAATAACAAACTTGGAAGGGACTTCTAGTCCACCCTCCTCCTCAAGCAGGAAACTCTATACCATGGGTGTCAATTTGTAGCATCAAGTTGCCATCATGTGATGTTTTATCACTTTTCCCCTTTGCAGAGCTGGGGTGGGCGTGGTCTGCGTGTGATACATCCCGGCTGCAAGCCACCAGTTTGACACCCCTGCCTTATACCATTTCAGACAATTGGTGGTCCAATCTCTTCATGAAAACCTCTCGTGTTGGAGAACCCACAACTTCTGGAGGCAAGTTGTTCCACTGATTCGCTGTTCTGTCAGGAAATTTCTCCTTAGTTCTAGGTTCCTCCTCTTCTTGATGAATGTACATCTGTTACTTCTTGCCCTGCCTCCAGGTGCTTTGGAAAATAGGTTGACCCCCTCTTCTTTGTAGCAGAATGAAGGGAACACCAGGCTAGTAAAGTAGATTGAAGAGTCTAAAATCATCTAGGAAAAATATCATTTTTATTAACATTATTTTCCAGAAAATCTCACGGTTGTGTCCATGAAATCTCTAAGAAGCCTGTAAGCTTAATTTGAAGAAGGGTGATTTATTTTACATTCCCCACATCAGTGGTGGGTTTCAAAAATTGTTCAAACCTACTCTGTGGGTGTGGCCTCCTTTGTGGGAGTGGCTTGCCGCCCATGTGACTGGATGGGAGTGGCTTGCCGCCCATGTGACCGGACATGAAGATGCCGACGACACTTGTCAGAACCACCTTAAATTACCTCACACACAGCACTGGCATGCATAAGAATATGATGTAAACTTGTTTTTTAAAAGGTATCTTTGGTTTGCATTAAAACAACTTCAACACACGCAATGTTTTGATTGCACCACAAACGCAGTAGTCATCTTTAGCTTTCACAGAGGCACTGAGTTTTATAAATATGAGCATGATAGTGTAGAATAATCATATCCAAGGACCAGTGGTGGGTTTCAAAAATTTTTGGAACCTCTTCTGTAGTTGTGGCCTGCTTTCCAGGTCCACTGGTGGGACTTCTTCTAACCAGTTCGGTAGATTTGATGAACCGGTTCTACCAAATAGGTGCGAACTGGTAGGAACCCACCTCTGCCCCACATAATCTTGCATACGATTATACCAGTGGTGCGATTAAAAAAAAAATACTACCAGTGCTGTGGGCATGGCTTTGTGGGCATGGTGTGGTTTTGTGGACGTGGCAAGGGAAGGATACTGCAAAATCCCCATTTCCTCCCCAATCCTGGGGGGAAGGTTATTGCAAAATCCCTATTTCCTCCCCACCCACTAACCTGCTTTCCAGCTCCATTCTCCTATTCAGGGCAACAAAAGAAGATCAGCTGGGAGGCAGCAGGGGGTGGAGCCAGCCTATTTACCTTTTCTAAGAACTACACAAAATTTCCACTACTGGTTCTCCAAAACCTGACAGAACTGCCTGAATACCACTTCTGGATTATACACTGCATGTCTTATATGAAATTTCCAGTTTGTTTTCAAAATGCGAGCATGTCTTTTCTTTAGGAAAAGCACTTTACTGTTTTTTCCGACAACAATTTTCTCTACTTATCCACTTCTATCTCACTAGCAGTGCACCTTACACCTATTTATTGACCTGTATTTTTGCTTCTGCTGCTTTTTTTGGCTGTATAGTAGTTCCTTTATTTAGAAGACAAGAGATCCTTGCAGTATATTCTTTGACAGTGTCCAAAAACAAGTATTTGTGACCAAGAAGAAAGAAAGAAAGAAAGAGAGAGAGAGAGAGAGAGAGAGAGAGGGAGGGAGGGAGGGAGGGAGGGAAGGAAGGAAGGAAGGAAGGAAGGAAGGAAGGAAGGAAGGATACACTGCCCTATTCTTTGTCTTTCGATTTTTCTGTTAACTGTACAAAAACAACAGCTATAGCCTGGTGGGAGAGCCCTATATTTAACATGTTGATTGTCTAGACACCTTGTCAAGAAGCTTTACATGTCTATCAGGAAAATGTCAGTCAGAGGAAGAAAGGTGGCTCTTATGGGATTCATGCCTTACAGCTATTGCTTGGGGAGTAGCCATCTGCTGAGCTAAAGGAATGAAGTTAGCAAGTGACAAAGCAAAGAGTATGTCCATCTTCCCTTTGGTGAGATCGATTGACTTCACTGCTGCCATTCATGAAAGCCTTTGTCACTTGGTGACAAGCCTGGGACATTGCAGAACGGATTAAAGATTATAATCAGACCTCTCCTTTGTGAGAACCATTATAGTAATATAGCTTGCAACCTGAAAAGCAAATCGGACCATGCTGGATATTTTAAAAGATCCAGCAGTCCTTTCCACAAGCCTATGAAACCAACTGGAGGATCTAAAGTGGTGTTTCTCAACCTTGGCAACATGATGATGTGTGGATTTCCAATGCCCAGAATTATTCAGCTAGCAACACTGATTTAAGGATTATGGGAGTTTACTATATTTTTTCAGAGTATAAGACGTATCTTTTTCCCCCAAGAAAGAGGCTGAAAATCTGAGTGCATCTTATACACTGAATACAGCATATTTTGCCTCCCAAACCCCCACTCCCTTCACCAAAATGGCCGTGGATAGCTTGTAGGAGGCTTTCAAAGTGTTCCTGGGGGCTGGGGAGGGCAGAAATGAGCAAAAAACAGGACATTTTTTGCTCAATTACTCCACCAGCCCCCAGGAGTACTCTATAAGCCTCCTAAAGGCTACCCATGCTACCTTTTTTTTTTTTTGACAAAAATGGGCCATTTTTGCAAACAAATGGTCATTTTTTTTTGCAAATTTTGCCCCCCGCCCAGAGCACTTTACAAGCCTCCTAAAGGTTATTCATGCCCTTTTTAAAAAAAGAAAAATGGGCCCGTTTTTGTGAAAAACAGGCCATTTTTCGAGATTTGCAGAGTGCAAAAACTTTTTAAAAAAAATAAATGTGCCTCTTGAAACCCTTGATGCATCTTATACTCCAGTGTGTCTTATACTCCGAAAAATATGGCAAGTCCACACATCATAAAGTTGCCAAGGTTGAAAAAGACTGATTTAAACTATTTTATATATTGATGTTCTCCAGAACTCTTCATCAAATTAGATGGTAAACCTAACCATCTAGTAAAAAAAAAAAGAAAAAAAAAGGATTTGAGAGAATAAGGAAGAAATAAAGTACAGCTTGGGATCATCCATTCAAAGGAATTCTGGGATAATGAAAAGAAAAAGCTGATCTCTCATTTAGATAGACAGACAGAGAAATAGATGTGTGTGTGTGTGTACTTTTGAATCCCAAATAAGTGCTTGGCCTTATTTTTGGGGAGGTCTTATTACTTTTGAGGTACACGAGGTAGTAAACGTGGTCACCTCTTGGCTCCTGCTGTGTTGCAATATTTTCAGGGGAGGGCTTATTTTCAGGGAAATGGTATGTATGTATGTATGTATGTATGTATGTATGTATGTATGTATGTATGTGTACACACATACACATATCTATCTATCTCTCTATCATCTATTCTACCTAGTATTTGAAAGAGACAATTATCTTAAATGATGGGAGACGTGTAGAAATATATTTAGCTGAAAAATAGTTTCAAATAGTAGTGCTGTACTCTCAAATTAACTTCAGTGACCTGCAGCAACTTTTCAGTCCAGTGCACCAGTCACAACCTATATAAAAAATAGCTTTACTATAGTAAAACATGCCTCTGCTAACTACTCAGCTTATTTCAGCATGTGTATTTGGGGCTGCAGTTGAATCTTCTCAGAGCACAAAATAAGTGAAATGAAATACTGACTGGAATGGAGTGATATGAAATCACCGTGTCCTTCTCGGGAATCTTCACCAGCTTCCAATTTATTCAAGACCTCAATTCAAGATCCCGGTATTAATCTATAAATCCCTTCAGGCAAAAAAAAAAAAAAAAAAGTAAAAACACCCGCTAGTATCGTCTCAGATAGCTTGAGAGAAGTAGCAGATAGATGTTAACAAAATGTCTAAGACGATCTTTTGCTAAAGAATTATATATTTCTGATTTCCAATAATGTATATTTTGAGGGTTTTGTGAGGAGACCGTTGATCTTCAAATGGAAGATTCTGTCAAAGGATTAATTAGCTGTATATCTAAATTTCTACCTCAGGCAGCCATGTCATACATTATAAGTTAGAAGGTAGGAATGAACAGTCACATCAATCAGATTCTGTATGATGTAATGTTGCTACCAAATACCCAAGTTAAGTCAAATTTTACTTTTGATGGGATAGGTTTTCCTTTTCTGTACCCTTAAAAAAAATGAAAATATAATATAACCTGATTAGGCTCAGAGTGTTATTTAAGTCATGACTGCCTGCAGCCAGCAGCTAGGCATTGTGAGAGACTGTCAAAACCTCGCTTTTCAGCCCTCTCTTTATGAATACTGGCATTCTTCTGTAATTCAAAACCCTAGATGTCAATCTTACATAAGAAGGAAAATGGAAGAATTCTGTTAAGAAGCTGCAATGGAGTTACTAGCTATTGTGGGTGCCATAGTTACTATGCTTCATTGCAAGGGAAGATGCAAAGTTAGGGATCAAGTCAAAGAAGTTTTTTTTTTTTTTGCAAGTTTTCAAGGTTAATCAAGCTGTCAGAAGGAAATTGCAAATACTTGTGCCCGCACTGAACAATACAAATGTGCAATCACAGCAGGAAAGGGAACATGTTTTCCACTTGGTTGCAATCATTTATTGAGAGTTCTCAAGGAAAATGTAACTTAGATACAGCTTGGAATCATTTATAAAAATAGCTATGGACTCCTCCTATCATGTTGTTAATTCCCCCCTCCCCCAAAAATACATGTCTTTGTGCAGAAATAAATTCTGTATGAACATGTAAAGAAAAGGACTATGTGTAATTTCTATTTTCTGACTGTATTTCATTTTCTTGATAGAGTCCATAGCTGAGTATGCATTTTAGGGGAAATGGGTCTGAATTGTAGATATGACACCAACAACTGCTCATCTAATTGGGCATGCAAGTGCCCTTGAATGCAGTTTAATATTCATAACAATTGCTATTCAAGAACGATCGTGTTTGGATCTATATCTATATCTATATCTATATCTATATCTATATCTATATCTATATCTATATCTATATCTATATCTATATCTATATCTATATCTATATCTATATCTATCTATCTATCTATCTATCTATCTATCTATCTATCTATCTATCTATCTATCTATCTATCTATATGTTGTATTGTGCTGATAAATAAATAAAGGGAGACTAGTATTGATTTATTTCAAGCTATTTAGCTCTCATCAGCTAGCCATACCCTTACTGGGAATCGAAGTAGGGAAATCATGTGATTTATGAACAAATTCATTCAGATTAAGTTAAATAAACTTGCCAAAGTCACGACTCTGTAAGACAGAAGCAAGAGAGTAGAGGTTGTATTTAAAATGTCTACCTTGGGTAAAGTAACACTAGTGAAAAAATAAATACAAAATATCGGATAACAGAGTTGGAAGGAAACATACAGATCTTCTAGTCCAACTCCTGCTTAAGCAAGAGACCTTATACCAGTGATGGTTAACCTATGGCATGCGTGCCACAGGTGGCATGCGGATCCATTTTTCAGGGCACGCAAGGTACTGACCTGTGAGCTGAGTTCACCCTTTTTTAAAGCCATTTTTCACCCTCCCCAGGCTCCACAGGCTTTATAGGAGCATGAGGAGGGTGAAAAGAGCCTTCCCCGCCCTCTAGAGGACCTCCAGAGGCTTTTGAGCTTCCCTGAAGCCTCTGGAGCGCAAAAAAACAGCCCTACAGGCAAACCGGAATTTTGGGAACGGACTTCCGGTTCACTCAGAGGGTCGTTTTGACTGCTCCGGAGGCTTCAGGGAAGCCTCCTGAAGGTCCCTGAAGCCTTCTGAGCGCTCAAAATGACCCTCCGAGCAAACCAGAAGTGATTTCCGGTTTGCTCAGAGGGTCATTTTGACTGCTCCGGAGGCTTCAGAAAAGCTTCCGGGGGGCAGGGGGGGCTGTTTTCACTCTCCCCAGGCTCCTATAAAGCCTCTGGACCCTGGGGAGGGCGAAAAAAGCATGCAAAAAATTGGGGGTCATGCCTGTAGTGCAAGCATGCGCACTGGGGGGTCACACATTGCATTATGGGTGTAGCATGCCCGCACACACACACCTTGCACTCCCCACACTTATGGCACATCTCTGCCTTATACCATTCCAGACTAAAGGCTGCCCTGCCTCCTCTTAAAAATCTTCAGTGATGGATATAAACATGATAAATATTCCCAAATATTTATCAGTAATATGAAGGGTATACAATCTGTAAAATTAAAAGCAAATGATTGTTTTCCAAAGCATGTTCATGTGCGCAGTAGGGCCAAGAAACAGATTGAAATGTTCTCAGATTGCCCCTATATCCATGATGGCAAACCTATTGCACATGTGCCACAGATGGCATGGAGAGGCCTCTCTGCGGGCGCGCCAGCCATTGCCACAGCATAGATCCACCACACACGTCCATACATGGGGGATATGGCGCATGCATGGGGTTTGCTCACATTGCATTTTGGGTGCACCCCATTTTGGCTTCCAGGTTGGTGCAGAAGGCATTCCAGGCCCAAAATGTGGGTGGGGGTGCCACACTAAGGTTCCCCGTGCTCGGTTTGGGGCATGGAAAATCTCCTTCACCAACCTAAAAGCCAAAAATAGGCAAGGGGGGGGGGCGGAGCACATGTACATGAGGTGGTGGTGTCACACACACATGCGTATGGACCGGGGTGCATGCAAGGGGGTCATGTGCATATGTGCACGATGGGGGGGGTGTAATGCAGGCATTGCATTATGGTTGTGGGTACACATGCTGTCACATGGGCACGCTTGCTTTAGGCACGCAATGAGAAAAAGATTAGCCATTACTGCCCTATAAAATAGAAAGGAAAATTTATAGAATAGAATAACAGAATAAAAAATAGAATAGAATTCAGAATAGAATAGAATTCAGAATAGAATAGAATAACAGAATAAAGAAAAGAATAGAATTCAGAATAGAATAGAATAGAATAGAATCCAGAATAGAATGGAATTCAGAATAGAATATAATAGAATTCAGAATAGAATAGAATAGAATTCAGAATAGAATAGAATTCAGAATAGAATAGAATTCAGAATAGAATAGAATTCAAAATAGAATAGAATATGGAATGGAATGGAATAGAATAACAGAGTTGGAAGGGACCTTGGAGGTCTTCTAGTCCAGCCCCCTGCTTAGGCAGGAAACCCTACACCACTTCAGACAAATTGGTTGTCCAATCTCTTCTTAAAAACTTCCAGTGTTGGAGCATTCACAACTTCTGGAGGCAAGTTGTTTCATTGATTCATTGTTCCAACTGTCAGGAAATTTCTCCTTAGTTCTTAAGTTGCTTCTCTCCTTGATTCGTTTCCACGTTTAGAGGAAAAAGATTCAGGCGGTATATACAGTATCTTCACATCAACCTATTGTGAATTCTACCTTAAAAAGGAAATCATAGGAAATATTTCAAATCATCAGCAAGTCTGCAGTCTAAACAAAAATGCAACATACAGTATAAATCAAATAAAGACTGAAATTTCAAAGCAGTGAAAAGGATAAAAATACTAGAGGCAGTATCACATGCACTGAATGTGCTTGATCAGAAAAGAATGTGCTTAAAGTACTACTTACAGCAATTTCTGAGGCTCAGCCTAAATTATAGGATCAAAAATCTGTATATTTCAAATACTATAATGTGGCTTGTGACTAAATATGAAGATTTAAGAGTAAAACGCTATATTTCAGAATATGTTTCTGGAATGTTATACTCCTGAATACAGAAATGACTAATCGGTGATGAAATTTGTTTACAATAAGGGTGTGACTTTACCATCAGGAAGGCTTTTAAATTTACTTATCTAACTATGCAGGACCTGAGCTTGGGAATTTCACCCGATTCTAAGCACATTCTAGAAAGAATCTGTAACCAAAGAAACATTATTCTATGCAGGGCAGAGCATACTTTATTCCCTGAAGAATATATATTACTATTTACTATATTGCTACTATGAGCCATGATGGTGCAGTGGTTAGAGTGCAGTACTGCAGGCTACTTCTGCTGCCTGCCTGCAATTGGGCAGTTCAAATTTCACCCGGCTCAAAATTGACTCAGCCTTCCATCATTCTGAAGTGGGTAAAATGAGGACCCAAATTGTTGGGGGCAAGATGCTGACTCTATAACCCCTTAGAGAGAGCTGAAAAAGCACTATAAAGTGGTATATAAGTCTAAGTGCTATTGCTATATGGACCAAATAGAACTCAGTTTCCATTCATACAAAAGAATAACACAAGATAATTCCATCAATGTTAACCCCAGCAAACGTGTATTGTCTTTAGAAGGAAAGGAAACATTTATAGCAAAATATCGTTACTAAAAGTGTCATGGGGAAATATGGTAAATTCACTTGAATGTTTATTTCATTGCTAAGATTATGTGTGTATTCAAAAAAGTTAATTGGAAAGAAGTGCAGAAGATCAGAAGTGGGAATGAAGACCTATCTGGATCCACCTGTTTTATGTTGTTCGGGAATACAATTTTTATTTGTGTCGATTAGGATGTCTTATAAAAATTAAGAGGTTAAAACTCTTTAAAGGTTTTAAGACTTACTTTAAAAAGGAAGTTTGCTGTTGTCAGCTTACTCGTCAACATTTAATTGTTGTTACCAAGGTAACAATTATGAACCTTAGTACTCTATAGTTAAACCTGTAAACTAATGTACTGGATAAGGAAACTTGCAATTCCTTAAAATGTGATGCTTTAGGCACCAGAGAGCCAGAAAAATATAAACAATAAAATAAAATTAAAAGGTAAATTATTAAGCAGGAATAAAAATAAAGGAAGGAAAAATGGTGGACTTCAACATTCAATCAAAACATCCTTTTTTTTAGTGTGACACATTTAAAAAGTGGGTGTGGCATTGATATTATGGACAAAACTACCATCTTTATTTTTATATTTTTTACTTTTCCCTCCCACAGATTTGCAAATAACCAAGACACTACTTTTGCAGTCACCTTATCCAGACTAATAAACAATCTAGTCGCATATAGTTCATTTTAGGATTTAGCCCATCTCTACTTTCATATACTAAAAAGAACCCACATTTTTTATATTATCTAGCTTTATGCGGGCTACATTCAGAAAATTGTATTTAATAAGTATTACCCATTTATATTTATTTACAATGAATTCATGCCTTTAAGAACCTCACAATTTGTTTCCAAGCACTTATAATAGCTTGGCTTTTGTAATGTACCACTGAAAAGGATGGCTGCAATTTATTTCAAACTCCACAGAGATCATCTGTATATGTTTAATTAAGCTTATCTATCTAAGCTTATCTATCTTGAAAATACCAATCAAGGCTTAATTATGAGGCATTCTCACTGTATACTTTCTACAAAAGCCATTTGGAGAATCTATCATGGATAACAATAGCCTCATAAGGCTCTGGAGTATGACTATATTAAATTGAGGAATGATTGTCTCACCTGATGCTCAGTTGGTCTTATGCCAGTTCTGCAGCACAAGAAGGGGGAGGAAAAAAAAACAGGAGTGAATGGGAATATCTTGTTTTCACTGCCCTCTGAACTGCCTTATAAAGAAAGAAAATCTTAATGGGTCTCTCTCTCTCTCTCTCTCTCTCTCTCTCTCTCTCTCTCTCTCTCTCTCTCTCTCTCTCTCTCTCTCTCTCTCTCTCTCTCTCTCTGCCTCCATCCCTCCCACCCTCCTTCCCTCCCTCCCTCTCGATATTAAACTCTACATCACTACAGTTGCACCACTGCAATTAATAATTATTTTTAGCCTATTCACTTTAAGTGTGGTTTTATGTCGAGAGTATAAGCCAGAGGAGAATGTGGCAAGCTGACACATAATAGACAAAAAGATTGCTTGAGAAACAATAAATTACTAGGTAACAGTGGGGAAAATAATTGACATCAATAATAAATACAGTTCTTTGGAGTTATTTTCAGTTCTCCTGTTTCAACTAACAGCTTGTCGTGATCACAGCACAGAAGGGCAACTATTTTAACTGTTTATTTCCAGTCTCTTGTGAATGTGGTACAATTGTTCATCGTTCTAATGAAACATTTTTGTGCATCTGCCACAAATGAAAGGAGCAATTTACCTATGCCAAAAGCACAAAAGCCAATTTTGTTCATCGTTATAGTACTGCTTATGACATGGCAACTTAATTGAGCCAAGTGGTGGCCTAGCGGTGAAAACACTCACCTCCCACTCGGAAGGGGGAGAGTTCAATCCTAGGTAGATGTTTCTTTCTCAGGTCACAAAGAGAAAATAAATATTGTGAATCTGTGAAGGGCATCCAGCCAGTATTCTACCCTGTATTAAGGAATTATAGTGTCATAAAAAGAAAAAAAATACATGACAGTTTACAATTCATTTAACTAAACAAAAGAATAAGAAAGCAGGATGATGGGACAGTAAATTCTAAAGCAAGATACTTATTATTATTCGGTGGTTAATCTTTGGTGAGATTCACAGCCTTTGGGGCTGGTTGATAGCCAAACAGCTCGAGTCCTAACCAAGGACCTAAGAACTATGAAGGTAACGTTGGAGGATATAAGTTGTTCCAAGTAGGGTCGTTTTTTGTATTATTATTATTCAATTGTATCACAGCGGCCAGTTGTTTCTCCGGATTTGGCATTGGTTACTAGTCGGGCCCCACCCAGGGGCCTAGGATGTCGTAACGTATTTTCATAATATGCATGCAGATCCAAGTAGTGCGGCTTTTTGCATTTGACTGATGGTGATTTTGTCAATTTTTAACTGTTTCAAAAGTAATTCCAGTGCTTTTGGAATAGCACCCAGTATGCCAATTACCACTGGAATTACCACTGCTGGTTTTTGCCATAGTTGTTGAATTTCGATTTTTAAGTCCTGGTATTTTGCGATTTTTTTCATGTTCCTTCTCGGCGACCCTGCTATCACCTGGTATTGCGATGTCTATGATTGTGACCTTATTTTTCTCAACCAGTGTGATGTCTGGTGTATTATGCGCCAGTATTTTGTCCGTTTGTATACGGAAATCCCACAAGATCTTGACCATCTGATTTTCGGTGACTTTTTCAGGCTGATGTTCCCACCAGTTTGTTGCTGTTTTAATATTATAATTTTTGCACAAATTCCAATGGATCATTTGTGCTACTGAATTGTGCCGCAATTTATAATCAGTCTGCGTGATTTTTTTTACAGCAGCTGAGTATGTGATCAACAGTTTCAACAGCTTCTTTGCAAAGTCTGCATTTGGCATCATGAGAGGATTTTTCGATTTTGGCCTTAATGGCATTGGTGCGGATAGCTTGTTCTTGCACAGCCAGGATTAGTGACTCTGTTTCTTTCTTTAATGTACCTGTTGTTAACCATAACCAAGTTTGTTCACTGTCCACTTTATCTTTTATTTTTTCCAGAAATTGGCCATGCAGTGCTTTGTTCTGCCAACTCTCCATTCTTGATTTTATCACATCTTTTCTGTATTCTTGTTTCGTCTGTTGGGCCTTCAGTAGATTTTTGTTCTTTACTTCGATTAATAGATGTTCTTGACTTTCTTTTAAATAATCAGCCAGTGCATGTTTTTCTTCTTCAACTGTTTGTTTCACTTGTAATAATCCCCTGCCACCTGATTTTCGGGGCAGGTAAAGTCTATCAGTATCACCACGGAGATGTAAACTGTAGTGCATTGTCATTAGTTTCCTGGTTTTTCGGTCCAAAATGTCCAAATCAGCTTGTGTCCAGTTAACTATACCAGCTGTGTATCTTATAACTGGTATTGCCCAGGTATTTATGGCCTTGATTGTATTTCCACCATTCAGTTTAGATTTCAAAATTTTCCTAACTCTGTTGGTGTACTCTCGCCTGACAATAGTTTTTCCTTCTCCATGCTTGATGTTATCCAACTGCAGAATGCCTAAGTATTTGTAGGCTTCATTTTCATTGCATTTAATTAGTTGGCCATTGGGCATTTCAATTCCCTCACATGCAGTGATTTTGCCCCTTTTTATGGATACCGTGGCACATTTTTCCATGCCAAACTGCATTGAAATATCGGTGCTGAATACTCGGACTGTATTTGTCAATGATTGGATTTCTATTTCTGACTTTCCATAGAGTTTCAAATCATCCATATATAGTAAATGCAAAAATTTTTCAGCTTCTTTGGCTGTTTGGTAGCCTAATTTCATATATATATATTTTAAGATTACTGATAGTGGGATCATTGCAATGATGAAGAGAAGAGGTGAAAGTGAATTACCCTGGAAAATTCCTCCCTTGATATTAACCATTCCATAGATCTCATTCCCTACTGCCAACTCAGTTCTCCATTGTTTCATCACCTTTTCAGTAAAGGATGTAATATTTTTGCTAATGCCACTTGTGTCTAAGCATTTTATGATCCAACTATGTGGCAGTGAGTCAAATGCCTTTTTGTAATCAATCCAGACCATATTCAAGTTCGTTTTTCTGTTCTTACAATTTTCTAATATCATTTTATCAATTAGGAGCTGATCTTTTGTGCCCCTGCTCCTTCTTTTGTTGCCTTTTTGCTCTACTGGCAAGATGTTGTTTGTTTCCAAATAATCCATCATGTTATCTGCAATAATGCCTGTGAGTAATTTGAAGGTTGTTGGCAAGCATGTTATTGGTCTGTAGTTTTCAGGTGTTATTCCTTTAGTTGTATCTTTCTGAATCAAGTATGTTTTTCCAGTTGTCAACCATTCATCAATTTGGCCCTTTTGTAAAATTTCATTCAGTTGCCTGGCCAATATTGCATGTAAACTGGTCAGATATTTGAGCCAGAAACCATGTAATTGGTCCTTTCCAGGTGATGTCCAATTCTTTACCTTTTTACTCGATTTTTGACCATCTCAGTTGTTATTTCTAATACTTGCATTTGTTTGTTGCCAATGCTTTTCTCAAAGTCATGTATCCACTTTGCTTCCTTATTGTAGTCCTTCGCATTTTCCCACAATTATTTCCAGAATTCAACTGTGGCCTGCTTTTCTGGTTTTTCACTTTTGGTGTCACCATTCACATTAAGACTTTGATAAAAACGCCGTTGGTCTGATCGAAATTGCTGATTTTGTTTATATTGGATGATTCGTGCCTCATATCTTTCAATTTTTCTAGCTGTTACTGTTATCAGCTGTTTTATAATCTCTACAGCTTCATTGATGTTTCTTGTATCCAATCTATATCTTCTGATTAGCCGATCTATGGTTTTGTTGTTTTTAAGCCGTAGCTCATGCATGTTCTTTAAGTTACTAGCATCTGCACTTAATTTTTTGACTTTTTGTTCTAATCGGATTTTCCACTTTGGCTTTGATGCTTTTTCTGTTGTGTGATAGGTACTTTAATTTTAATGCCTAGTTCATTAGTGACTATTACAGCTGCGCTGTACATTAACTGGTTCGTTTCCAAGATGGAAGAATGGAAGAGAGAGAGAGAGAGAGAGAGAGAGAGAGGGAGGGAGGGAGGGAGGGAGGGAGAGAGAGAGAGAGAGAGAGAGAGAGAGAGAGAGAGAGAGAGAGAGAGAGAGAGAGAGGATGGATGATAGATGATAGATGATAGATGATAGATGATAGATGACAGATGACAGATAGAGAGATAGAGTTAGAGAAAGAGATAGAGATGATAGAGAGATATACAGGTAGATATAGAGTAGATATGGATACATTTCCCCTATTTGCATAGTTCTTATTATCATGCATGTTGGTTAAAATGTTTAAAATGTGATCTAATCTTTCTTCCCTAACTTGAAATGAGTATTTTAATATTTCACAAAGGTGGATTCAATCAGCTGCTGAATGCAATATGTGATTTTCAAAATTAGAACCATTTCATTTTGTTTACTATCTTTATAGCCCTGAATTCCTTCCGTTTTCTATTTGTGTAGCTTTGGCGTAAAATATATAAAAAGACCTTTTACCATCAACAAACATTTCTCAACCTATGGCAAGTTTAAGTGGGGCATGTTTAAAGAGTTGAAGTCCACCCATCCTGAAAGCTGTCAAAGTTGAGAACTCTGGTTCAGAAGTCATAAAACCAGGGGTGTCAAACTCACTTTTATTGAGGGCTGCATCAGGGTTATGTTTGACCTCAGAGGCCCAGAGGTAGGGTGGCCATAGTGGGCATGACCCTATGGCCACCCACTATGGTCATGGTGGGTATTTGAAACAGGCTCAAGATGTGCTCCTTCCTTCCTTCCTTCCTTCCTTCCTTCCTTCCTTCCTTCCTTCCTTCCTTCCTTCCTTCCTTCCTTCCTTCCTTCCACAGTAATCCCCGCCTCCAGAAGCATTATGCTGGCCAAAAATGGGCCCCTGGGAGGCCCCTGTGTGGCCCATATTTTGCATCCCCAGCCTCCAGAAGCACTCTGCCGGCCAAAAACAGGCACCTGCATAAACTGTTTGTAAGTAGACCCCACAACAGAGTGAATAAGCCTATCTTCCCATTAATGTCTATACCATCCTATTTATTTATGTTTTTAGATTTACATCCTGGAGATTCTCAGTTATCCAGGTCATGGTTGTCCCAGATATGGTTGTGTTTTTTTTTTTTTTGTTTGTTTTTTTTGGCAAAAAACAAAAACTAAAAAAAACCCACAAAGTCCAGTTGCATCTTGAAAAAGCACCTTTGGGACAACTGTTTCAATTTTTCCTCACAATAAGTTGTGAAGAAAGTTATGTAAATAAAGAATGTAATTTGGCCCAAATTCATCTTCTTTCACTGAAGTCATCCAGGCCTTAGTCCAACATCTTAACTGCTGTAATATACTGCCTCTCTTATGCATTATCTATTAGATAAGAAAGGGGATTTTTGTTTTTTTATGGCATCAGCTAAGGAAAATGATTTTCCAACTTGTTGGGCTTGCTTGCATTGATTCCGAATCAATCAGAGCTTCATTTATTTACTCCTTTTCCTGCTATCCTTGATTATTTAATTGTCACCTACACTACCTTTTGTTGATTATGTTGCTTTAAGTGAATGAATCATTCACATTTTTGTCTTGAGAGCAAGAGAAAGGGAGAATGAACGTTTGTGTGAATGTATGTACCTATTTCAACATGCCAATATATTTCCAGTTCATACATAAAGACAGAAAGCATGAATTGTACATATTAAAGTAAAAATGACACCCTTCTAATCCTCCCTGGTACCACCACCTCCTCCTCCTCCTACCTTCTTTCTCCTTCTCTGCATTTGGTACTCACCTCAAATGTTTTATCTGTTTTAGTAGATAAATGAAACAATCTCAATGAGGCCTGACGATGACATTTTCAAAAATAGTTATTTATATGTTAATTGATTAATATGATTAGTACTTATTTCCATTTCACTTTTATTGCTCACATGTCATCTTGTCCTAAATTATTCATCTTCTTAAATACAAACTTCTTGATAAACTATAATTAATTGCTCAAATTGCATAATGATAAAATTGAACGCGGATTTGGAATCACATTGATTCTGTATCTCAGATTAAAAATGTGCACTGCTTACATTTTGAATAATCACGCTGTTTTACAACTAAGATTTCATTTTATAAAGAACTAATAAACCTTTATTTTATAAGCTTTGAACCTGAAACTTCTTTCATTTAGTCTCAAGTAGGAGCTTGTTCCTTAATTCCATTAGAGTTATATTCATTAGCTAGCATATAATTTTTCTGTTTACATACCATTGAATCCTATTTCCTGTGCAAAATGCTAAGGACTCAGCTTCTCTCCTGCTGGTGAAATTTAAAAAAAAAAAATGAAATGAAATCCTTATCAGAGTTTGTTGAAGAAAATCACTTCCAGAAAGCACACACAGATAACTGATTCAGCTACATTCATTAACTTCTTTATATACATATTAACACATGAAGATAAATGTACAAAACCAATATAGGTTTTCTCCAACGTAGTACTAGTTGCGAGCAAACACAGGCAGCAGTACAGCAGAGAGGAGTTTTTAGCTCAGAGCAGCCAGAGTAGTTTCAGTTTCGATTCTTAGCACAGACTCAGATTTGTTTAAACTCCCATTCCCTAATTTAGTTGCTATGCCTATTCATTGGCTGATCTTGTTACCATGTCTCTCTTGGTCATGAATATCCTAACAATCCTCTCTTGGTTTTGGTATATTTTATTATTGCTCTTCTTATTTTGCTCTAGTTTGATGAGTTATATTTGCAAGAGCCGAGGTGGTACAGTGGTTAGGGTGCAGTACTGTGGGCCACTTCAGCTGACTGTTATCTGCAGTTTGGCAGTTCTAATCTCACCGGCTCAAGGCTGACTCAGCCTTCCATCCTTCCGAGGTGGGTGAAATGAGGACCCAGACTGTGGGGGCGATATGCTGACTGTGTAAACCGCTTAGAGAGGGCTGAAAGCCCTATGAAGCGGTATATAAGTCTAACTGCTATTGCTATTGCTATATACATTGAGAACAAATAGTTCAATGAACAATACAGTGTGGATCATTCATTCATTCATTCACTCACTTACTTATCATTCATTCATTCATTCATTCATTCATTCATTCATTCATTCATTCATTCATTCATTCATTCATTCATTGGATTTATATGGTCATCCAGTTTCAAAAAACACATTTCTAAGTAGTGTATGAAATCCTCTCTTCATTTTGGTTTATTATTACTTTTCTTATTTTGCTTTAGTTTGATGAGTTATATACATTAAGAACAAATACTTAAATGAACAATATGGATAATTCATTAATTCATTGGATTTATATGATCATCCAGTTTCAAAAATGCAATTCTAAGTAGCGTACAACAATTTTATTAAAAATACATTTAAAAATTAAACCCAAATACACACACAATTCACACCAATATGTACTTATAAGATGAGCTTATCTAACATTTTTGCTTAAAACCTGAAGTTTTCAAAGGCTTCCTGAAGGCTAAAATGATGAGGGCTAATTCAATCTCAGAAGGGAGATCATGCCTCAAGTCAGGTATCATTGCTGAATTATTACACATGACTTCATATCTCATGTGTTGCATTAAAAAAAAAATAGGAAAATGTGTCTGTAAAAGAGAAGCAAAAAGAGATGTTAGCAACCAGTTCAAATAATTGCTGGCTGAACACATCATCATATCTCACATAAATTGAATGATATTTGAGGTGAGAAAAGAAATACGTGTCCAGTTTTCAGATTGCATATTTTAAACTTTTAAAACTAATATGAATTTAAATTCAAAGTGGGGTTTGTTTTTTGGGGGGAAAGGGGGCTGTTTTATGCTTATTTCACATAATGTCTTTTTATATATTACCATCATTTACTTTTTTCGTGCAGAATTTCCTGAATACACGTTTAAAAATACTTGAAAATTACATTATATAAATTGATATAATTGTTTTCCCATTTTCAATCCAAAGTTGTAAAATTATAAATTTCCCTTCTTTAATCTGATTTTTTTTGTTCTAAATAGTAATATTAAGGATAATGTTGATATTCAGATGTTACCAAAAATCAAGGCTCCATAGACAATTTATTATACAAGTGTTATTAAAAGTTCAAATTAGTTGCCATTTTCTTATAAATAATATTTTACTCTTGACTCATAACCTTTGAACATTCCTAGGTACCACGACATTTTCTCTAAGAAAAATACAGTAAATAATAAAAAAAAATGGGATTATCCTATGTATTTTGAACGCTGTTAATAATACAAATCAAGCAAGAAAAAGAAAACTTTTTTTTTTGCTGTGGAGAAAGCTTTTGATAATTTGGAATGGACTTTCATCTTTATGACTTTGAAGAATCACTACCGCCAAAACTTTCTTACATGGAAGCAGACTATTTATAAAGCACAAGAAGACAAAACAATGAAAAATAGTTTTGTATTACAAAGGAGTGCTATAATGAAAGGAAAAATTCAAGGCTGTGCTTTTTCTCCCTTTTTATATATTTACTGGCACTAGAAGCATTAATAAAGAAGATAAGAAAAGAATTTCAGGAATTAATTTAACAGAACAGGAAAATAAATTGAAATTAATGTTAATAAAAGTATACTTACAGATTTCCAGACAAAAGTGGTTTTTTTTTTTAAAAAAAAAATCATAATCAAATACATACATGAATGTAGGCAAATATGGGTTTCCCAGGATAATGTTGCAGGATCCAATCTGGGTTGGTCATAGCAATAGCAGTTAGACTTATATACCGCTTCATAGGGCTTTCAGCCCTCTCTAAGCGGTTTACAGAGCCCCCACAGTCTGGGTCCTCGTTTCACCCACCTTGGAAGGATGGAAGGCTGAGTCAACCTTGAGCCGGTGAGATTAGAACTGCTGAACTGCAGATAACAGTCAGCTGAAGTGGCCTGCAGTACTGCACCCTAACCACTGGGCCACCTCGGTCATTGGGACCATAGTTTATTCTTCTGAGCTGTTGACTTGTGTTGGAAATGATGACTTAAAACCAGCCATCAACACCCATCAACAATTTAAAAAGCCATGCACAACCTGGCACCTCAGGAATACAATGCATTCAAATAGCCCAAAGCACACATTCTGGTGAGAGAGAAGTTGCTTGAAGATGAGTTCCAGCATGAGCCTGAAAGGTCTGAAGACTAAACCTGGGTCCCAGTAACTGACCCAGATTGGATCCTCCAAATATCTACAACAATATGGTTCAATGTGACACTCAAAAGCAGACATGAACTTAAAAACAGCATCTGCAACAAGCAAGAATTTAATGTTACTGATAAGAAGGTTAAATACCTGGCTTTTTTTAGAAGAAGCATCTATTATAATATATATTAACATCTGATTAGTTGGATGACTCTGCTTTGAACCCAATTTGTCTTCATTAAGGTATATCAGTTTTGATTTATTAATTATAATTGCACTCTATGCTCTCCTTTGATATATGTGTGATTCACAAAGGATAGACTTCTCTCACTACCTGAGTTCTGCTAACAGGAAATATGGGATGTGGGATCTTGTAGAATGCCGAAAGGGATACTCTACCATAGCAATGGCTAACCTTTTTGTCATTGTATGCTGAAAGTGTGTGTGCATACCCATAATGCAATGTGTGTGCACGCCCTGCACCCTGACCCCACACACCTGTGTAAGTGACCCCCATTTGTGCTCTGCTCCCTCAAGCATGTGTGTCAAGAGCCAAGGTGGCGCAGTGGTTAAATGCAGCACTGCAGGCTACTGCTAGATCAGCAGGTCAGCAGTTCAAATCTCACCGGCTCAGGGTTGACTCAGCCTTCCATCCTTCCGAGGTGGGTAAAATGAGGACCCAGATTGTTGGGGGCAATATGCTGACTCTCTGTAAACCGCTTAGAGAGGCCTGAAAGGCCCATGAAGCGGTATATAAGTCTACTGCTATTGCTATTGCTATTGCGTGACCCCCCTGTGCTCCCTCCACCCCCTGCGCATGCACACATGAGCCCCTCACCTGCACCCACCCCCACACATGCACACACACACATCTCCCGCATGCAACCTGTCCCCCACGCATGTGCGGCAGAGACCCGAAAACCAGCTGGTCAGTGGGAAGTGTGCATGCATGCACGGTGCAGCTGAGCTGGAGTGATGGCTTGTGTGCCCACAGAGAGGGTTCTGTATGCCACCTGTGGCACACATGTCATAGGTTCGCCATCATGGCTCTATCATAACTATGAAAGGCTTAGCTTTCAAAGCCTATCAAATCTCAGTGGTTAGAATGCAGTATTGCAGATTACTTCGCCCATAGCCTGGAGTTTGATCCTGACCGGCTCAAGGTTGACTCAGCCTTCCATCCTTCCAAGATCAGTAAAATGAGAAGCCAGATTGTTGGGGCAAGATGCTGAGAGTGCTTTAAAGCATGATGAAATGGTACTTAAGACCTAGGGCTATTGCTATATTAAAAACAACAACAACACAAGTATGTATGATTTTTAAAAAAATGTAAAGAAACCTCAATTATCTAACCGTCTTAAAATAAATCCTTAGAGTTTTAGTTGATTACCTATAAACCACTGGACAGAGGTGGTTGGGCTCACCTAAGAGCTTGTCTGAGATCTGAAATTCTTAAAAAGTATTTGATTCAGTGGGAATAGTCTGGACATCAGAATAGGACCTCGCAGGATTCCAAGCAACACCCCCCAATGAAAGAAGACTCCAAGCCTTGAAGTTCCTCAAGGTTCCATTTTATTAGAGGTCATATTCGCACATCTAGGAAAGTCTGAATCAGAAAGTTTCCAGGTTTTCCCCACCCAAATGAACGTTCAAGCCCCTGCCCAGCATTCACAAATCCATCACTGGGAGGTATCTCCAGTTTTGGACGCAGGCACCGTCCAAAACTGGAGATGCCTCCCAGTCACACCATTGCAGCTGCAGGGCAAGGTGTCCTTGACTCTCTGAGAAAGGAATGCTATTTTGACTATATATCTCCCATACTCCATATAATCCCCTCTCCCATTTTCCTACAGCATTGAATGTGGCAGGCCAGAAGGTCCGATGCAGAGGTGGGTTCCTACCAGTTCACACCTATTCGGTAGAACCAGTTTGTCAAATCTACCGAACCGGTTAGAAGAGTTTCTGAATAGCTACTTGGACCGACCTAAGTACTAATTCATAATTTCATATCCGGTCACATGGTTGGCAAGCCACTCCCACAAAGGAGGCCACACCCACAGAGTAGGTTCCAACAATTTTTGAAACCCACCACTGGTCCAATGCAAAAGATAGCTTCCAGGACTGACAATGGATCCCTTTTAGTCCTTTTTGTCAGTCCTGGAAGCCATCTTTTCAACAAAGAGTGTCTTCCTCAGTCAAGGTGACTTGGAATCAAATATCCTGTGAGTTTTGGAAAATATTTAATATTCAGTGTAATAAAAATTATTACCTTGCAATCAAGGCAGGGGTGGTATTCATTTACCTTCCCTACAAATCAGGGATGGGTTCCAGATTCTTTTACTGCCGGTTCGCTCAGGGACACGCTTCACGCATGTGCGCACATACGCAGTAGTGAAAAAATGTTTCTGCACATGCACAGAAGCAAAAAACAAGATGGAAGTGCCTATGGCACTGCCAATAGAAGTGGTTCAGGGGTGTGGGTGGCCAAGTTACTACCTACTCGGCCAAACCGGTCTGAACCGGTAGGAACCCACCTCTACCACTGGTTTGCAAATGTGAGTGCCTACGCTCCGCCTTCCACGCATGTGCTTTACCTTAAAAAAAAGGGCCTAAATGGGATGCCGTAGAGCTGAGGTGGGTGGGCGAGGCCACCCACAATTTCTACTATGGATTCAGGCGAACTGGTCAGAATTGGCTGAATCCCACCTCTGAATCCAAGGATGCGTTCTAAATCTTCTCCAAAGATATGGACTAAAGGAAAGGTATTGTGGTGGTGAGTCAGGATTTACTTTGTTGTTGTTCAGGATATTTATATACCGTATTAGTCTCCTTAGAAAGAAATAATCTCTCTTTGAAGTCTTTGTGTTCTGTTAGACTGGAAACATTGATGCTTCAGGGAAAGCAACTGTCTTCTTTGTCTTACTTTCCATTAGAAGAAGGTCTGTTTTCAGACAGGTATGAAAGCTGCGGCAACAGCAGCAAGCACCCCCAGTCGCACTGCCTCAGTACCAAAGTACCCAGCATGTATTTATCAAGGTTTTCATGTTGCAATATTTAATTTGTGTTTCCAGTCAGTCATTCTTTAAAAAAAAAAGTTGTCAGGCTTGCCAGCAGAGATACGTTAGGCTACATATTCTGTGCTTAGGTGCATTTTCTGGATCCGTTTTAAAATATAAGTTTGCTTGTTTGCTTGCTTGTTTTAAAAAAAATCCTTTTAAAAATCTAAATAGTCTTAAGTAAAAACTTCAGATGTCCAGTTTAACTGGAGCTGTCTTTTGTCCCAAAGTAAGCTATTGAGAGAAGCTATTGAATCATTCATCTAGGACACGGGTGTCAAACTCGATCACATCACGTGACATATTGTGATGTATCGTGATGTTTTTTGCCTTTGATGGAGCTGGGGTGGGTGTGGCCTGCTTTGATGCATCTGGCCAGTTTGACAACCCTGATCTAGGAAGTAGGTGTTCCCCCCCCCCCCCAGTGGCACATACATGAATTGAATCTAATGAGTAAACCAGGAATCTATCTCAGTTCATACCGTATATATGTGCAAATGTCTCCAGTTTTAATTCAATTGGTCAACCAAAACAAATATAGGCATGTAAACAGATTCAGAAATGCCCATATCCAGTGGAGGGATTCAGCCGGTTCACACCGGTTTATCCCCACCCCCCCACCCCCATGCTATCAAAGTGGATCCTGGGCGCTACGCTTCAATGGAGAAACAGGCAACGGAGTAGCCGGCATGAGGGAAGGAGAAGATTGCTTTTCCTTTTCCTTCTTCTTGCTCCTCCTCCTTTCCTCATGCACTTCCCACTTCCCATATCTCCATTGCAACACAGTGTTCAGGATCCACTTTGATAGTGTGGTGGTGGTGGGTAATTTAACAACCGGTTCGCCCAGGGTCAAGTTGGCTGTCGCAGGAGGCTCATCCCACATGTGTGGTAGAGCTGGAGAATGGGAATGGGTCATGCCTCCCACAACATCCAACCTTACCCTGGGTGAATTGGTTGTTAAATTATATAAATCCCACCACTGCGGCTATATCCATCAGTGGTTTCTAATTTAACTCAACTTGTTATTACTTTTATTTGTAAGCTTAATGAGTAAAATAAGTTACAACAACATCTTACATGGTTATGGAAAATGCCATGTTTTTCTTTAAAGTGATATTTATCATTTCCTAGTTGTAATATAATAGATTGCGTAAGTAAATGAGATAAGGAGTTCTAACAATGTGGACATTCGTTCATTCAATTTTCTCATATTCGGGGGAATTAACTGGTTTAAACTGAAATATAATGATAATGACAAAGCAAACCACTTATGCGAAGTTGGAAAACAACAGCACACCTTGCTTATCAACATTGGGTTTTGAAGGATCTTCAGTAGGCTTATAAGCTACTTTCACCTAAACCAAAATGCAAGTCTGATGCATGAAAAAAAAAAAGCATAAGTAATTCCATGTGATTCTGATCCAGTTCATCACGTTTGCAAAGCAACATTCATTTCTGGCCAAGAAAGGTTATATTTTGGGCCTGTGATGAATAACAAGTAGAATAACAAGGACCAAACACAGCTATTGACTCAATGGCAAAAACCCTCTGCATGCTACCTCTCCTTTTCAAGAACTCTTTCTAGGGAGGAAGGAGAAAAGGTTTTGCAAAAAAAAAATATCAACAGTAGATAAAAGTGATGAAGAATCAAAAGATCAGAGAGCTTTTGAAGAATGCTTTGTTTAGATGAAAGTTATTCTAATGAACTTTGTAGAAGATGTTTTATACCACAATTGTGTCCTTTCCTGCTTTTTAAAGTGGAGTGAAACTATGGGATTGCTTTCAGCTTGCAATTTATAGACACCATGCTTGGAGTATCAAAACACAAAATCATTAAATGGCTGTAGAATAAGTCCTTTCCTACCTTTAACCCTGAACTAAGGTGACCAGATTTTCAGATTGGTAAAGAGGGACACCATTGATGGGGAGGGGTGATTAAAAATTTTATATTTTGTTAAAAGGTCACCCCAGGACACTGAAACCAGCATAAATACAAAATTTTGATCACGTGACCATGAGGATGTTGCAACGGTCGCTAAGTGTGAAAAATGGTCATCAGTCACTTTTTTCAATGCCATTGTAACTTTGGTCACTAAATGTTTTCCCCCTCCTCGAGACACCTCACTTCTTCCTTCATTCCTCTTGCTTATCTACCTTCACCTTGTTGTTGTTGTTGAAGAAGACGCCGGGGCCAGCCTGCTCGTCCATGGCTTGAGCCGTCATCGCGGGTGGTAGGGACCTTCCGTTCTTCCTCCGCACCTCGCCTGAGCGGTCGTTACAGTCACTGCCGACGTCCGACGTCCTCCACCGCCGCTTCCCTCATCCATCTCGATCATTGGAAGCAGTAACAAACTGGGCATGTCCGCTCTGCCGTCAGTGCCCTGACAGCCACCCCGGGCTCTGGAAGAGGCGGAGGTAAAGAAGGCGGTGGCGGGGGGACGACCTGCAGCTCACTTCCCACCACAGCACAGGGGCCGCCAGCGGGCTTGCTTTGCTGAACACGGGGACAACTGACACAAGTTTGAGCGGCTGCGGCTGGCACAAACTACCATCAGTCACTCCGTGCTCATCAAAACAAGTCTGGGGAGGTCCTTTGCTAAAAGGGCCACAGTTCCCCATTCCTGTTCTAAAAAAGCATCAAGGAGCAAGACCACATGGAGGTACTGCTCAGCACACGCTAAGCCCCGCTAGCTAGTCCCAGCGAGTAACATTAGGCAAAGGGGCAGAATAGCCCGACTTTAACTTGCTTCTTTGACAACTCTTCTGTCCCGAAGAACAGGAGAAAAGAGTCTGGAATTTAGCCCGGCCACCATCCTTCTGCATTACAGACATACAAATCTGCAGGAAAGCGATAATAACGCACTGAGCATTAATCTCGTGGAGCCTCCAGAGAACACCAGGGCTACGGAAGGAGGCAAATGACGCTCCGAAGCAAATCGCCTTTCTCCTCTCGGCACTCACCATTGCTGCGCTCAATATTAATCGATAAGCCAGGCTGAAGGCACTTGTAAATGTTGGAATCCATACTAAACTGCCAGAGAAATCTCAAGACGCCTGCAAACTAGCCCGCTACCGCACAAGAGCACTCAACCAACTGCCTCCATTTTGAATGGGGCGCGCCGAAAAGGCTGCTGGGAAATGACGTCCGTCCAGAGACTTCAACGTTTGCAGAACTACATCTCCCAGCATGCAGTGGGATCTTCTCGCGTTGTCCACTTTAAAATTACATTTCCGAGAGATTTGGGAGCAGAAGATGGTAAAATCGATTCAAATCTGATGCAGACAGTTCAGAAAGTGGTAGTCCTTCTCAGGGCGGCCTGCCCAACTCCGCAAAGGGAGAGGAGGGCCGTCTCCTCCCCCCAGCCGCCCTACTGTGGAGGGACAAAGGCTAGTGGAGGAGGTGGGGCAGGGGGGAAAAGCCAGCCTGTGGCAGCTACTGCCAGCCCGCGGCCTCCCTATGCATTTTCCTTCCTCCCCCCGCACCCCCGCCTTCCACACACACCCAGCTTCCAAAATCTGGGGAGTTGCAGGGAGGGACTTCTTCCCCTCTCTCAGGTTGCCCGGTGCCCCCCACCGAGTTCCTCTCATGAGTAGCTCGCAAGGGAAGCCCTTCCCTTGCTAAAGGCCGCCGCTGCCCACCTGAAGCGGCGAAGCCTCCCGATTCCCACTGGCACCACCGGAGTTATTCACCAGGGCAGTGCAGCAAAAGCAAACGGCGAAGGCGAAATGAAATGGAGACTCGTGAGAGTCGCGACTCGCGCAGCGTGCTTAAGCGGACTCCAGCCAATCAGTGAGCTGGCTGGGATGGAAAATTTTAAGCACCCCGCGTGCATGCTTAAAGTTTTCCATCCTAGCCAGCTCACTGATTGGCTGGAGTCCAGGCCAATCAGTGAGCGGCAGGCTGGGCTGGCTTAGAATTTTAGTGTAGATAGAATAGATGGGGGAAAGGAATGAGCGAGCTAGCGGCAGCTGATGGGCGGGGGAGCCAGCAAGCGCCAAAATAAAGCGGGGTTTTTTGAGAACGGCCCGGGACACGGTAAATTATGAAAAGGCATGCCTGTCGCACCAAATGCGGGATGTCTGGTCACCTTACCCTTAATCACAGATGTAGTATTTTGGCTATGCTATTACAGACATGACGTCATAATGACCACTCTAGCTGCTAGCCGTAGCCCAGGTAATTGCACTATGATATTGTAACTAGTGGTTCTGGATCTATAGCTTCCAAAAGGTGCAGAAGACCATTTGAATTTGTTCTTGCCATACAAATTATTGCATGATGTAGATTGTACCTGGTCAACAATTTCACTGGGAGCTTCATCATTACTAATGTCAGAATCGGTGCGGCGGGTTCCTCATTGTCCATTACAAAAAATTTATTGCAATCTGATTCCACTTCACTCAGATCACTCTCTTCTTCTTCATGCCATGTTAGAACAGTTTCTTTGAAGTTTGGATCACCAAATCACACTTTTTTTGGTGGAAAACATGGCCCTGACATTATAAAAAAAACATATGTTAGAAAAGATCTGCAGTCAAAATGACTGCAACTCAAATTCAAACACTGATACAGAAAACACCAAATAACTCACTCAAAATTTTTGCAAGTGTGATGCTGCATACACTCTTATTGGTGGAAAAACAAAACTTATTCGCAACCAGAATGGTCCATTTCTAAAAATAGGGGTGTTCCAAACATTTTGGAAAACTGTTGCAGTTACTGGTCTGTGGTTATGTGTTAATTTTAATGGGTGGAATATTCTACGGAAGTTAAGGCACTGTATTTTTCATTTGCTAAAAATCTTTATTTTTACCCAGACATTTGGAAATGAATGCCAGTGATCGTGAGTTGAGTTCAGTCTCCTGGGTCAGCTATAATAAGATTTCATTTTTTATATATTGATTGGTGTCTCGTTAATTGCAGGTTTATTTTATTATCATTGTATTTTTTTTACCCCTTGGAAGGCTAAGTCACATATATTTATACAAGGAAGGCATAATTACATATGACAGCAATAAAGAAGGCTAATTTCAACTGCAGATTGAAGCACTTTTTACATCCCCTGAAATGCTAGCCAGGTAAACAGGAATTTATAATAAAATTAAAAGTGCAAACACATTTATAATTGTCTGGGAACAGGTCCCACTGCACTTAGTTGGACTTAATTCTGAAGAAGTATTCACAAAGCAGATATCAAGATGACTAGGGGGTCTGCTCAATTGCCAGGCAAAAACAGTGAAGAAATGACAGAATTACAAAGTTGGAAGGGATCTTTCATCCATTGCTCATTATCTTGCTGTCTGCTGCTCTTGAATTCTTTGCAGCAGCCCCTGAAATATTGTAGCACCACTATTATGTCATCACTAGTCCTTGTTTTCACTGGACTAAGGTAAAGGTAAAAGTTTCCCTTGGACATATGGGCTAGTTGTTCCCAACAGTAGGGGGCAGTGCTCATCTCCATTTCAAAGCCGAAGAGCCAGCGCTGTCCGAAAATGTCTCTGTGGTCATGACTAAATGCCGAAGGCGCACAGAACACTGTTACCTTCCCACCAAAGATGGTTCCAATTTTTTCTACTGGCATTTTTACATGCTTTCGAACTACTAGGTTGGCAGAAGCTGGGACAAGTAACTGGAGCTCACTCCGTTACGTGACGCTAGGGATTTGAACCATCGAACTGCCGACCTTTTTGATCGACAAGCTTAGCATTTTAGCTACTGAGCCACTGCATAATACCTTGATTAGATTCTGTCCATTGTTTCTTGTCTTGCCTTCTAGTGCTATGGAAAATAATTTACAGTCCCTTATCTCTATGGCAACCCCTCAAATATTCAAACACTGCCATCATGTCTCCCCTAGCCCTTTCTTTCACTGGACTAGACAAACCCAATTCCTGCAAAAGTTGTGAATGCTCCAACACTGGAAGTTTTAAGAAGATGTTGGATAACCATTTGTCTGAAGTCGTCTAGGGTTTCCTGCCTAAGCAGGGGATTGGACTGGAAGACCTCCAAGGTCCCTTCCAACTCTGTTATTCTATTCTATTCTGTTCTTTTCTATTCTATTCAGTTTACAAAGCAGTATATTATCTACAACAATCTGGGTCCTCATCTTACCGACCTCAGAAGGATGGAATGCTGAGTCAACCTTGAGCCGGTCAAGAATTCCTGGCAGTGGGCAGAGTTAGCCTGCAATTTTAACCACTGCACCACCTAGGAACATGAAAGTATTTCTTCTATACTCTTTCTCATATAAATGCAGCCTTCAGCAAAAGGCAAAGCTTCTTTGAGAACATATGTCAAGAAAACCTGTAGCATTCCCACAGACCATCTAAACTACAGCTCCCTTTTTTTGCATAGCTTTGACCAACTTGATTCTCCTACATTTATCTCATTCTGTGCTCTTGACTGCAACCTCTGTCAGCAAATAATTGCACTGTCTGAGTACCCCATCTGGATTTAAGAATCAGTCTTTCAATTCACCTTGAATCTCTTAAACAAATTTTTTGTATGACTATCAGAATTTCCAAAGGGACGTGGGGGCTCAATGGCTAAGACACTGAGCTTGTCGATCAGAAAGCTTGACAGTTCGGCAGTTCAAATCCCTAACACCATGTAACAGAGTGAGCTCCTGCTACTTGTCCCAGCTTCTGCCAACCTAGCAGTTCGAAAGCATGTAAAAATGCAAGTAGAAAAATAGGAACCACCTTTGGTGGGAAGGTAACAGTGTTCCGTGTGACTTTGGCATTTAGTCATGCCGGCCACATGACCATGGAGACAGCACTGGCTCTTTGGCCTTGTAATAGATATGAGCACCATCCCCTAGAATCGGGAACGACTAGCACATATGTACAAAGAGAACCTTTACCTTTACCGAATCTCCTGTGTCAATAGGTACATAAAACAATCTCTTTGCCCATAATAGGAAGAAAATATTGTGATTATATATTTGTTTCCTACGGATGCATACATACCATTCTAGATAATTTGCCTGCTTCAAAGCATATTATAATCCACAGGGAATTTATCTCTTAAAACAGAAATTGTTTTAAAAGTCTCAAAAATGGCTTTGCTGGGGGGAAAAAATGAGCCACTATTTTATTGCAGACAGGAAGATAGCAATTATCTTGAGGCAAGCTGAGCATGTAAAATTGAATATGATAAAAAAAAACATTGCCAAAGAATTCTGTTGAAAAAAATAGAATAAAGTACAATATTTTTTTTTAACTTCTGGTTTTTAAGAGATTTTTCTCCATAACTCCCACAGTTTTTCCACCCTGCCTGCCTCCAAAACTGTTAGGTATAATAAATCTTAAATGGCCCTTGTCTTCAGCCTTCTCTATCAGAAATGATTAGAAAACACAACTTTTGGAGACTGAAAACTGAAACTCATTAAATGAATCTGAATAAAGAAGAGCTGTAGGGCCTGGAAAACCATATTATACTGAGCAGGACTATAAATATCATCTAACTTGTTTCACTAGCTATTAATTTTTTAATTGAATGGGTAGGAGGGAGATTACAATTTACCTTCCTTTCCTAAAACAGTTTTTTTTTTTGCTTCTATCACTGTCAAGGCATTGGCAGCCATCTGTTCTGTAATTTGTTTCTAGCATCCCAAGCATAAATAAATAGATGTTGTCTGCCTTTGCATCGCACATCAGAATGATTTTATGCCTTTTTAAATGGCCATTTAGTGTGTTCTCATGAAATCTCAACTTCAGGATTGCCTGGCCTTTTAAACGAAGGATGATCTGAAGAACCATATCAATCATAGAATTTCTGATCCTCTTTGCTTTTTTTTCCTTTTATTAACTTGGCTGGAATTTAAATGATGCCAAAAATACCAGTCTCTCTCTCTCAACACTTTTATATTGGCAATATATAATTATGTTGGGAATTTCCAAGGCTCAGTTCTGCCTCACTTGTGATCATTGAAATAAACGACAGAAATTATAATATAGTGATATGACAACACATTATATATTTATAGACACTACTGGGAAAAGAAGGGAACAGATTTATCACACTTTTGCCATCTACATTTCTATGAAAATTTGTTTACGCCTCTTGAATATAATAATTGTTTTGCACAACTTTGCCACTGAGTGTTAGCAGGATGTCATGGAGTCTGAATGAACAAATAACAACAAAGTTTGATACAGATTCGGTTTATTTCATAAACAAAATATTATAATAAAAATAATTGAAACGGCCATCTCAGTAAGGAATGGGATTTGCTGTCAATTTATATTCTGAATATGAGATTAAGATTAAGATTTAGTTTATTTGTATGCCGCCCTTCTCCGGGAGGAACTCAGGGCGGCGAACAACTCAAAAGGGGAAAAGGGGATACAAACACAATACACATAATTAAAATACACAAGAGTCATACAGCCATACAAGTCGAGAGGGGAGGGGAACTCATCAACCCCAGGCCTGCCGGCATAGCCAGGTTTTGATGGCTTTCCGGAAGGCCTGGAGAGAGGTGAGGGTCCGAATCTCCGCGGGGAGTTCATTCCAAAGGGTCGGAGCTGCTACAGAGAAGGCCCTCCCCCCGGGTGGTAGCTAGATGGCATTGGCTGGTAGACGGAACCTGGAGGAGGCTGACCCTGTGCGATCTAACGGGTCTATGGGAGGTAATTGGCAGCAGGCGGTCTCTCAAGTACGAAATGATATATATGAAAGAATATAAATTGGGAGCAAACCCCAATCCTTATTAGCACTGATGATGATACCTGGTTTTGGTAGTGAAACATCTTCAAGAAAACAAGCTCAGAGAGCACCAAGGATCAGGGGTGGGTTCCAGCCGATTCGCTCATGTGCATACTTTGCGCACATGCACAGTGCAATTGATATTGTTCTGTGCATATGGAGAACTGAAAAACAAGATGGCGGCACCAACCAGGGAACTGGTTCAGGGGTGTGGCAGGCCTCAGTCGCTGACAGATCGAATGACCCAGGCTGACAAACCACTACCGGTTCAGCCGAACCAGTCCAAACTGGTAGGAACCACCACTGCCGAGGGCCCCTCATTTGAACTCTGAGCTACAAATATTCTCATTTATAGTACCCATGTCTAGAATAATAAATGTTTTTGTCAGTGTACAGTATATGTCACTGTGACTTCGTCTAAAAGATAAAAAATCTTACAAGTTTTTTTTCCCCAGCCTTCATAAGTTTCCACTCGGAGTACTATATTTCATTTTTGGTGATGTTTTAAAGGTACTTTGGATTCTTCAATTTAGGGATAATACTGTCCTCCAGGTCTTGATGCATTGTGAAGAAATTACGATGTTGATAGTAAAAGATCACATATTTTACAGTGCTCAAACCATAACAAAAATCTATAGCTTTTTACTGCAGCTACTGCAATAACAAATTACAATTTATTGTGATACTTTGCTGGTATAAAATGATTTATTCAAGATTTTATCAGTCTGAGTTTAAATAAACAAAATAGTAAAATACCCTATTCAATGTAAGAGTTTGTTTGTACAAACTGTGGAGAAAGTATAGCAAATGTACTAAATGTATTATGTGGCCAAGGAAACACTTTCGAATAAACATGTTGTACTTCTACATGATGCGGTGGCTCAGTGGCCAAGACGCTGAGCTTTCGGAAGTTTGGCGGTTCAAATCCCTAGCGCCACGTAACGGAGTGATTTCCCGTTACTTTTCCCAGCTTCTGCCAACCTAGCAATTCGAAAGCACGTAAAAAAGAAAATAGAAAAATAGGGACCATTTTGTTGGGAAGGTAACAGCGTTCCTTGTGCCTTTGGCCTTTAGTCATGCTGGCCAGATGACCACAGACAACGCTGGCTCTTCAGGTTTGAAACGCAACTGAACACTGCCCCCTAGAGTCAGGAATGACAAGCACATACGTTACCTTTACCTTACTTCTATTACACTAAATTCATTCATGGTAGCAGAGTAAAACGAGGTGATTCTTTAAAACAAAGCAAGGCCACTTTATAATCTCCCCAATTTCACTCCTTCTCAATAAAGATACAAATAAATTCTTGTAAATCTAACGTGAAGCAAGGATTTTCTCCAATAACGGAAAATATTTGTAGCTTAGGGTTGAAATGAGGGTTTTTTGGTGCTTGCTTGTTTTCTTGCAGACATTTCATTAACCAAACTAGGTAACAATATCAGTGCTGAGGAGTGTGGTTTGCTGTCAGTTTACTTTATATTCTAGTCACTTGCCCTGGCAGTATTGGTGGGGAATGGTCTTACAGAATTTTTAGAGCATCCTCAAGGATTTCCTGTTGATCTCAAAAACATTTTTCCCAAGTTCATAATTTCTCTCCACTTGAAATTTTGCTTGTCTTCCAGAATGCCAATACTATTTGTAGAAAATAGGATGCCAAATTTGCTTTAAAAATACGGACTAATTAATAGGATCAGTCAATGAAACAAATATAGTTAAATCTGAAGCGAAGCCAAATGCAAAGTGACAGATTTTAAGAAAGAGACTCAGAATAGCAGATTAACCGAGTTGGAAGGGACCCTGGAGATCTTGTAGCCCAACCCCCTGCACAAGCGGGACACCCTATACCATTTCAAACAAATAGCTGTCCAGTCTGTTCTTAAAATCTTCCAGTGATGGAGCACCCACAACTTCTGAAGACAAACTTTTCCACGGGTTGATTGTTCTCATTGTTGGGAAATTTCTCCTTAGATCTAAGTGGTTTTTTTCCCCTCTTTGATTAGTTTTCATGCTTTCCTCTTCTCTTGCTTTTGATGCTTTAGAAATGAAGTTGATCCTGTCTTCATTTGGCAATCCCTCAAATATTGGAAGACTGCTATCATGTCACTAGTCGTCCTTTTCACTAGACTAGATAAACGCATTTCCTCCGATCATTCTCATATGTTTTAGCCTTCAGCCCCCTAATCATTATTATCTATTACATTATTACCTCTTTTGCAGTTACCTATATCCTATGCTCTATACCAGAGATGGCGAACCTTTTTTGGCTTGCGTGCCAAAAGCGGGGGGAGTGCAGAGGGGTTGTGCACGGGCATGCCTCACCCATAATGCTATGTGCACAACCCAGTGCACATCCATGCACGACCAGCGCTCCACCAATTTTGGGCTTTTTTCAACCTCCTCAAGTTCCAGAAACTTTATAGGAGCCTGGGGAGGATGAAAACAGCCTCCCTTACCCCCGAAAGCCCTCTAGAGGCCTCAATAGCTTCCCTGAAGCCCCCAGAGCACAAAAAAACGGCTCTACGGGCAAACCAGAAATTCAGGAATGAACTTCCAGTTTGCTCGTAGGGCTGGTTTTAGCCCTCCAGAGCATTCAGAAGGCTTCCCTGAAGGCTCTGACGGGCAAAAAACGGCCCTACAAGCAAACCGGAAGTACGTTCCCGAACTTCCAGTTTGCCCATAGGCCTGGTTTTTCGCGCTCTGGAGGGAGCCTCCAGCAGGTGAAAAATGACCTCAAAAGAAGACTGAAGTCAGCTAGCCAGCATGCTCATGCACGCTGGCCAGCTGACAGGGCAATGCCTCGCATGCCCTGACAAATGGTTCCATGTGCCACCTGTGGCATGTGTGCCATAGATTTGCCATCACGGCTCTATATTATTATTAGTATGCTTTGAAATTTCTTTTTTAAGCCTGTTCTGTATTAAGTCCCTCTTTCAAAAATGTATTCCTCTTTTTCTGTTAAGGGACATCATATAGAGTTATAAAGCTTTTGTTTTTTAACGTTGTGATTTGTCTTACTGGGTCACTATGTTTCTTTTCCTATCTTCTGGATTGTCCACTCCTTCAGAAGAAGAAGAAGAAGAAAAAAAACCTCTTTCTTTGTTTAGCTGCTGTGCTCAGATTGCTCCAACCTGCAAAACTCCTGTCCTCCTATCTCCTCTTACAGTTGTGTTGAGATTGCAGCTTTGTGGGCAACTCCACCATGCTGGTACTGGGAAAAAGGCTCAAAAGTGAGGGAAACATGGACCCCAACAATTTGATAAAGAAGGACCAGGTGAGACATGATAGCAGTGTTTCAATATTGGGGGGGGGGCTCCCATAAAGATGAAGGGGTCAAACAATTTTCCAAAGCATCAAAAGGCAAGACAAGAAACAATGGATGGAACAAACCAAGGAAAGAAACAATCTAGAACTTAGAGGAGAAAATGCCTAACAGTTAAGCAATCAACCAATGGAATATCTTGCCTTCAGAAGTTGTAGATCCTAAATCAGTGGAGACTTTCAAAAAGAGACTACCTAACCATTTGTGCCAAATGTTATAAGGCCTCCTGCTTGAGCAGGGGGTTGGACTAGAAGACCTCCAAGGTTCCTTCCAACTCTATTATTCTATGTTCTTTGTTTATAAATGGATTATGATCTACCTTTGCTTTTTTGTTTACTAGGCAAGATAAGTTTTCCTTTTTTCCTTCTCACTCCCTGCTTTTCAGCATTGGCCGGTTGAAAGTTAGTGGGGTGAAAAGATCATCTTAACTCCATTCCTCAAGACAACATTCAGGTATAATTATGCCTTCCTCACCCTAACTCAACAGTGCTTCAGGCTACTACAAAATCAGTTAGGGTATTAAATTTACTTTCTAATATGAATGTGTGCTAAATAAGTTGAATAGAATCAAACACAACATAGGTATTAGAGAGTTGCAAAAATTCATTGGGCTAAATCGGGTAACATTATCCCTTCCCAAAAAACTAAACAAAAAAACCCAAATAGTTGTGTAAACAGGCAATTGGTTAATGTTTTACTATCCCAATTGGTGTGTAGGAGGAAATCTTGCAAAAACAGGATCCCAGATTAATGTAAACAAGTGAAATTTCACTAGTCCTATTGAACATATCCACTCTTACAGTATGTCCTTCTGAAATGGGGAAAGACAACATAATCCCTATTTTAAATAGCAACTCAATATTTTTTAAAAAACATCAATAGCAATAGCAGTTAGACTTATATACCACTTCATAGGGCTTTCAGCCCTCTCTAAGCAGTTTACAGAGTCAGCATATCGCCCTCACAGTCTGGGTCCCCATTTCACCCACCTCGGAAGGATGGAAGGCTGACTAAACCTTGAGTCGGTGAGATTTGAACCGCTGAACTGCAGATAACAGTCAGCTGAAGTGGCCTGCAGTACTGCACCCTAACCACTGCGCCACCTCAGTGCATGATTGATATGCAACTTTCAATAGCATAGCCCAATTTTAAGTGTAGGTTGCAGGTTTTTAATCAATAAATGAATAATGTTCATATCAATGCTTCTGCAAGTCTTGATAAGAGCAAAAGACCCAAATTATTTTAAATTTCCAATACCAAAACTTGGGAAGGAATGGTGAAGAAAAACTGAAATACCCGATCTCTTGCTGTATTGTCAAGCTACAGATCTTGTCCTCCGCTTAGATGCAAGCTTAGTAAAACAACCTTTACACCCTCCACACTGGCAAATATCACTTATGATAGGTGTTGGGAAGCCATCTGCCTAACTTAATGAACATTGCCCTCCATGTTATTGGAAAAAATCTAATATTCTAAGAGTAGAACAAATGTACTCATGAAGATCATGCCTGTTCTGACTGAGGCTTCCCAAGAGCATAAAGCAGACTCCTTGGTCCAACAGAACCCCCTTTTATTAATTTACTTTGAATTCTGCTCATTCACATCCAGCAAAGTCTTTCAGGGGAGGATTTACAGTCACAGATCTTATCTGGGTCAGAGAGCTGCCAGCCGATATCTGCAAAACGTGGCAAGGAGTCTCGGAGAGTGACAAAACAATTAAGCAAACTAATTATCTCCTGCAAACTCCATTCCCCTTTCGCTCCTCTTAGATTTCTTCTGGGAGGGGCCATTCATCATCCACCTGTGGCCTTACTCCCGAGTCAATCCCTCCTCATTAGCTGTTTCCTTCATTTGGCAACTCTGTGCATGCACACACTGGGGACAGGTTCAAGTTGTTCATCTCAGCTGCCTCACAGATGTCTGATTCTGAAGGAAGCTTATAACTGTCAGATGGCTCTGACCCCCTCTCTGCCTCTGATATAGAGCCCTTATCAGAGTCTTCCCAGACTCCAGGACTGGCCCATGTTCCTCCCCAACGTCCTCACTCTCCGAATCTGTTGCCAGCTCTTCAGGCTGCTGGTGGGCCACAACAATGTCCTATTTTTCTTGTCCATTCTATACAAGACATCAAAATGATTTAATATAACTGCACTTTGCTATTTACCCAACTAGATCAGAAGCTGGCCTTTATTTATTTGGGAACAATTTTTATGGAGCTGCAAAATTTTCCTAAATTGCCCACCATATGGTAAGTATAATTCATTTTTTTTTCTTTTTAGAATTTTTTTTATTGAGCCCATGGTCCCTAACTTGTTCCCCCACAAGCTGAAACCCCTTTAAAGATCACCTCATTGAGAAAGAGGGGGGAGAGAAGAAATAGATAAGGAGAGGAGGGTGGAAGGGAGAGAAAGAGAACGAGAGAGGTTAGGAAGGGAAAGAGGAAGACTAGGATTAGGAGAAAGGTAAGAGAAGAAGGAAGGGGAAGGCGAGGAGGAAGGAAGTAGAGAAGGGAGGGAGAGAGAAAAGAAAGGAAAACAAGGTGGTGTTACAACAGGAGAAAGGGATGGCAAATAAAGCAACCCAAACTGTATATTATAGCCTATTAAATGAAATAACAAATGTATACGAATGACAAATGTAAAGAAGAATAACAATTACGTGAATGTATACTTAAAATGGTATGTAAGAGAATAAAAAAAATAAAAGAAATTGAAAAAAAAAAAAAGTAAAGATCATCTCATCAATTTGACAACTACAGAACTGGCTTGACAATGTAGATAACAAGCTAGACTTGATGTCCTGGAGAAATGAGAAAAAAATATTACTTTTTGAATCAGTATAATAAGGTGTTACAATAAATCAATATAATGTGATAAATTAAAAAACAGCTCAGTGAAGACTGGATGCATGCATAACTATGTATAACTAAAGTTATATCAATGGAGGCATGCTTCTTAATAGTTTCAGGATGGTTCATATAGTAATTTGTTTTTAAAAAAAGCATTAAAACATCAAGAAAAGTTCAGTGTTTGTCAGTTCACATTACTGATTACATGGTAGAGAAATGGCCAGAAGAGACGGCTGGAAACACATATAACATGAAAATAAATGTGTCAAGGGCCTAGCAATACCACATGTGGGAAAATTGGTTTCACTCCTAGGTAAACATAAAACGGGATTCTTTTTAATCCTGCTAAATTGCCACAAAAAGATTATCAATCAGAAAGCATGGTTTTCTGGATGCAAATGCTTGCTTTTCTTTGTTAAAGCTTGTATTGGGCCTTGAATAATTCTTAAATGTATGCTAAAAGACTCCTGCAAGTCCCTTGGACTGCAAGGTGATCAAACTGGTCAGTCCTAGAAGAGATCAACTCTGACTGATCTTTAGAAGGCCAGATCCTGAAGATGAAACTTAAATACTTTGGCCGCCTAATGAGAAGGAAGGAACTCACTGGAGAAGAGCCTAATGCTGGGAAAGACTGAGGGCAAAAGAAGAAAGGGACGGCAGAGAATGAGGTGGCTGAATTGAGTCATTGAAGCGGTAGATGTGAGCTTAAATGGACTCCAGAGGATGGTAGAGGACAGGAAGGCCTGGAGGAATGTTGTTCATGGGGTCGCGATGAGTCGGACATGACTTTGCAACTAACAACAACAACAAAAAGGTAAAAGGCACTTCCACTTACTATTGATCAAAATGTTTAGAACTTGTAAAGAGAGTGCATTTTGTCTGTAGGATTATAAAACTAAGATGTTTTATATAATTTGTAATGTCACATGGATCACACTTTAGCCAATATTTTGAACATCAAGGAATGCGATCGGCATCCAAATCTCTGCTCTGTCTAACCAATATGTTCCTCCTGTAAAAAAAAAATGGTTTTTAGGTTCAGTGAATCATTCGGTTCATGAGGACTAGTGTGGCAGACTGCAACAGCACGAAATATATACATTATTGTACTGTCTTTTTGCTGGTGATTTTATAACTTATGTTATACATCAATTTCCTTTGGTTGAAGCTGTCAGAAAGAAAAAAAAACAATAGCTTTGGAAGGTGTTGAATGTCAAAAAGAAAGGTCAGGTGAGTTGACGCCTGAAGACAACTTGATTGTTGGAGATCCTGGAAATTATGACAATCCATCTAAATGTCTTAAAGCCATTTAAAAATAATTTTGGAGAGAAAATATATGTCAATGCCCTAAAACTATACTTGGCACCTGAAATACAACATGCAGTCAGAAACTGCAGGAGATATAATTACATTAATTTATGAATATCATTTATGTTTGAATAGAGTAAATATGTGACGATTATATTACGAATGAGATCTCTGATCATAAGTGGAGAGCCATTTTGGTCTACTGGTTAAGGCACCAAGCTAGAAACCAGAAGACTTTAAGTTCTGGTCCTGCCTTAGGCATAAAAGCTGGTAGATGACTTTGGACTTCAGCCACTCTCTATCATCCCACAATGTCAGGTTTGGGCGACAAGACAGTTGGTCAATTCCTGTCACAACAGATGAATAACTGCTTGGCTGAACTGGAAAAAAACAACACAGCAGATCTTGCACTTGCGGGAAAATGCTGGGAAGAATTTGTTTTAAAAAAAAACTCTGGTCATAAGTAGGAAAGCAAGCAAGCAAACAACATGTAACTATTGATCATACATAAAGTTTTTCAGTACCACTATAAATAAATAATGGGAAAAATATTTCACAGAGCTGTTGGAAATGTTTGCACTCTGTCCAAAATATTGAGTTTCTTCCAGTTTCAGGTCCCTTTAGACTTTTGAAATCTGGTCATTCATTATTGCCTTTCTCTAAAGTAGAAGGAAAAAAAAAACCAGCAGGAATCTAGAGAGGAAAAAAAAAGAGCAGCATGGCAGAGGGTAAAAGATAAATATATGATAAATTTGGAAATGTTAGAGGTTTACCCCGATGCAAACCTTTGAATCAATGTAACTGAACCTGATATTTATAAAACATTGTTTTATTAATGAAATAACTTTTCAATGTTTAATGGTCTTCCCCATGGAATTAATGCTGTTGAAATGTCCCCCCACCCTTTTTGATGTATCTCACAGAAATCTTTGAAATCAAGAGATGATATTAAATAGCCACGATATAAATATAAGAGAGAGAGATGTGAAACTGGACATAATTATATCTGATGAAATGAGTTGTTATAATCCATTTCTTTAAGATTCTGGTGAAAATATTTGGTGGCATGCAAATTATGATTAATAGCAGCCTTAGTATTATTTCACACCAAACAAGGCAAGAAGCAAATATATTTCTCCTACAACTTTTCTCAAGTTATTCATAGCATAGAATATGTAGCTGGTCATTTATTACATGGGTTAGCAATCTTTTTGCAACCAGTAGCTGCACTTATTTTTTTCTGAAGCTTCAAAGGGCCAAAAAAAATCCAGTGATCATATGAAAATTCCATTTAAGGTGATTAAGGTTTATGTTTCCTTGATACTCAAAGTAAGAGGAAGTAAAGATGAAGAAGAAGGTGTCAAATGCCAGGGAAATCAAAAGATACAAGTAGTTCAAATGAGTACAAAGCTTTATTGCAAGCTTAAGCTCTCTACAAGAATCTGAACTACTAACAGTACAAGCAAATTGATGGTAGATAAGAGTTAACGGTACAAGCAAATTGGCAGTAGATAACAGTCAATAGAATTCAAGGCGGTCTGCACTTAAATATCTTATGAATGTGAACTTGTGACTGATGACACATTTGACCCCTCCCTCTGTCTCAGCTTAGTCAACTCGTATAGAAGGTTTATGTTGGCTCTTTTGCAGGAATCTAGGAAGCTTTTGACTCATGTGAAAAAGGTGTGCTTGTTGTTGTTAGTTGTGAAGTCATGTCTGACCCATCGCAACCCCATGGACAACGTTCCTCCTCTACTATCCTCTAGAATCCATTTAAGCTCACACCTACTGCTTTGGTGACTCCATCCAGCCACCTCATTCTCTGCCGTCCCCTTCTCCTTTTGTCTTCAATCTTTCCCACCATTAGGCACTTCTGCAGTGAGTCCTTCCTTCTCATTAGGTGGCCAAAGTAATAGTAATATTAAGCGCTAATAGTAGCTAAATATATATTCTGATTTTTTGGCAAAAAGTGAAAATACCTCAAAACATACTACCAAAAAATAAGTATTGTGTCAATGAATTTCACTGAAATGTTTTAGGGGACAGAGTGTTTTAATGTTATCAAAATGAACTTGTCCACATCATTGGTGTAAGGATCAACTGTTGTGTTCAGTAACTCAACTGGCAAAACTCTGCAGTCTGCAAGACAACAGTTTTGATGCATTACATATGAATGAGTTTTCCAATAGCTGAAAAACAGCTACGTGAAGTACAGATGATCAAGAGATGGTAATTGACCTGAGGTCTCTCTAAAAGTATCACAGCTCTATAGGGAACTGAACCTACTTTCTTTGATTTAAACCCAGCACGCTCTTCATCAAAGCCCTTTAACACTTAGCCCAAAGAACTGTATGAGTTTCCAAGTCAAACTTTTATATTAGGAGAACAGAGCTCCTTAATATTTTGTTTTTGTGGTGTGGGGGATAGCGGGAAGAGGGGGGGGGAATCATAAAAAAGATAAGAAGAGGGACAAGTGTAAAAAACAAATAAAAGACAAAATGCATATGGTGTTGTTGCCATGGCATTTCCTAAGAACGTTTTTTTTTTGCAAATGAAACGCATCTGTTGTCTGAAGCTGTGATTCCTTTTCCCTTCATTTTAGATAAAAGGTTGCACGCTGTTTCAGAGGCATTTCTGGCTGCTATCTATTGTGTCCCAGCACAGCACATTGCAAATATAATAGCCAGTTATGATTTTTTTTAAAAGAAAAAAGTCTTCAGTCTTACTTTCTCGTATGAAAGTATTACTCTCCCTCTCTCTTTTCTTTTCTCAAGAACTTGTATTTTTAGGATAAAAAAGAACTGAAACATTTGGTTCATTTTATCATTGTAGCTTTCCTTTTAAACCAGCAGTTGAAGACTCTCTGCCGGAAATTCAGTGTTTTATGTTTCAAACCACTTGTATATGTTTTTTTTTAAGCCACAATGATCTGATCCCTTCCCTTCAGACAAGAATATTAAGGCTATACAAAGTTTGACTTATCTGTTTAAATTTGCTGGATGGGGAGACAATTGAAATGAATGATTTTTCATACTAATTTCAGGGACACAGCCTTCCTGGGCGAGACTTACTGATGGTAGCAGCTAAACACAGCTGCTCCCGTATTACCAGTGGCGTTATCTGTTAAGATGATCATCTATCAGGCATCTGACAGACACCTTCCTCTTCGGGAAAAGAAGGGAAAGGAGAGAAGTTTTGTCAAGCAAATGCCTTTCTGATCTTTGCAGCTTCTGTGTCTGTGAAGAGAAGGGGGGGCAGCTGAAGGCAGAACTGCTCCGCGCTGGAAATCTCCAGCTGCCTTGCAGCCCCAAGTAAGCTTCCCTCCCACTCAGTTCAAAGATTGAATTACCTGATATCAAAACGAGCAGAATTCGTATGCGAGAGCATTAATTGTTTATTTAAATCTAGCTTCTATGCTACAAGATCCTCTTCCGTTATTTTATCTACTTAAAGAGGTGTCTAAAATGGCGACGAGCCAGTTGAATTGCTGACTAACATTGTTTATCTAATTATACAGAGTTTCAAAACTTCAAAGAAAGGGAGTTCCTCACAGTCGGCCAACAGATCTTCACTAATTAGTTTCACTTTTGAGGCATCTTCAGTTTTGGATGGTGCCTGACTGGACCATGTGATGGACATGTGGGTGCTGGGCAGGGACTTGAACTTTCATTTAGGTGGGGAAAACCTGGAAACTTTCAGATTCGGGTTTTCCCAGATGTGCCAGTGTGACATCTCTAATAAAATGGAACTTTGAGGAAACTCAAAGTTACTTGGAATCCTGACACACACTCTTAAAAATAATAAGCTTCATGCTGGAGCCCAAAGATATTTTCAGATTGGATAGACTTTATTACAGGAGATGAGAATTCTATAAAAAATTCTAGTGAATAGAAGGATGAGGAC
>NW_028261392.1:16300406-16385406 GCF_051295495.1 Thamnophis sirtalis
GTCTATATAGGAAAAGAAGTATCCACTGGAATTCTGAGTATTAATTGTTTTGAAATGAGAAAAACACCTCTTCTCCACCACCTACCCACTCCCAGGGGTGAAATCCAGCAGGTTCGGACAGGTTCTGGAGAACCGGTAGGGGAAATTTTGAGTAGTCTGGCCCCAGAGTGGGGTGGGAATGGAGATTTTGCAGTATCCTTTCCCTGGAGTGGGGAGGGAATGGGGATTTTGCAGTATCCTTTCCCTGGAGTGGGGAGGGAATGGGGATTTTGCAGTATCCTTTCCCTGGAGTGGGGAGGGAATGGGGATTTTGCAGTATCCTTTCCCTGGAGTGGGGAGGGAATGGGGATTTTGCAGTATCCTTTCCCTGGAGTGGGGAGGGAATGGGGATTTTGCAGTATCCTTTCCCTGGAGTGGGGAGGGAATGGGGATTTTGCAGTATCCTTTCCCTGGAGTGGGGAGGGAATGGGGATTTTGCAGTATCCTTTCCCTGGAGTGGGGAGGGAATGGGGATTTTGCAGTATCCTTTCCCTGGAGTGGGGAGGGAATGGAGATTTTATAGCAATAGCAATAGCAGTTAGACTTATATACCGCTTCATAGGGCTTTCAGCCCTCTATAAGCGGTTTACAGAGTCAGCATATCGCCCTCACAATCTGGGTCCTCATTTTACCCACCTCTGAAGGATGGAAGGCTGAGTCAACCCTGAGCCGGTGAGATTTGAACCACTGAACTGCAGATAGCAGTCAGCTGAAGTGGCCTGCAGTACTGCACTCTACCCACTGCGCCACCTCAGCTCTTTTGTAGTATCCTTTCCCTGGAGTGGGGAGGGAATGGAGATTTTGCAGTATCCTTTCCCTGGAGTGGGGAGGGAATGGGGATTTTGCAGTATCCTTTCCCTGGAGTGGGGAGGGAATGGAGATTTTGCAATATCCTTTCCCTGGAGTGGGGAGGGAATAGGGATTTTGCAGTATCCTTTCCCTGGAGTGGGGAGGGAATGGGGATCTTGCAGTATCCTTCCCCTGCCATACCCACCAAGCCACGCCCACAGAACACATAGTAAAAAAAATGAATTTCATCACTGCCCACTTGGGGATTCAGGTGGTTCTTTAGGCATCTAAATCTTTGCAAGTTGAATTCCAAATGCCATCTCATAGGACTCGTTAGGTGTAGGTTTAAGTACCATAAATTAATGTTGCTGCACTTTCTATGAATACACAGCTCTGACATTACACTGCTCAGACCAATATACCATGGAGGTGCAAATCAGCGAAATCTAATCCATTTCCCTGCTCATTTTACAAGGCAGCTTTCTACTGTGAAAGATTAATGTCTGGATTTTTAATAAACTATCCGAACATAAATTTGCTGGAGTTATTTTTTTTAGGCAGTTAAGAATTATTACTTACTTTTAAAAGCATACAAGATGGTTGAGATGGTTAAGAATTTTTTAATCTTCTTAGTAAATACCTTACACGCTCACAGCAGTATGGATTCTCTGCTGAAGTTAGTTTGTAGAGCTTTTTGGAATGACCATGGAATATCAACAGAGGAAAAGAGCTTTTGTAAGCTTGCTGGGAAATTTTCTTGTTTAAAAAAAGTATTAAAAAAGGAAAGAAAAACAAAGAAAGGCAGAAGTGACAGCTTAAAATGATTTGAATTTATTTTCCCTTCCTCAAGAGAAAGAACAAAAACTTCCATATTGGACTTCCCTCTTTGTAAAATTCCCATGTTCTGCTAGAAACAAGAAATCCAAATGTTTTTCTGCCATGAAGAACTTTTTAAAATATATCATTACAGAAGCAATTCCACAAGAATACAAAAACTGACTCTCTCTCTCTCTCTCTCTCTCTCTCTCTCTCTCTCTCTCTCTCTCTCTCTCTCTCTCTCTCTCTCTCTCTCTCTCTCTCTCTCTCTCCATATCTCTATATCTATCTATCTATCTATCTATCTATCTATCTATCTATCTATCTATCTATCTATCTATCTATCATCTATCATAATAAATGGCTGTGTGTGTGTGTGTGTGTGTGTGTGTGTGTTCCAGCATAACTCTGGAACACCTCTAGCAATTTCAACCAAACTTGGTATACAGTTGATGTACTCTCTGGAGAAAAATATTGTGGGGGTAAGACACCCCAAACATCCCTCAGGGTGTGTGTTCTGTTAAGATACAGCCTGTTGTGACATACTGCCATAAAATGGATTCTACTGTACAGCAGTGGAGTTGCCATGGTAACGGCTTCACAGTACTTCACAACGGGGCTACTTCTTGTAAGGGGGGAAATCCAACATTAGAAATTATGTTTGGTCTGGACATTTCCCCCCCCCCCCCCTATAAATAAATACCAGGAAAACACCAGGTTATCAGCTACTAGGTTTAAAATTAGCAAATGAGATCAAATCACTAGTCTACAGCAGTGATGGATTGCCATTTTTTTTTTACTACTGTTTCATTTGTGCATGTGAGCAATGCTTCTGTGCATGTAAAGAAGCATCTGGGTGGGTGGCGGAGCCTCCTGCTGTTGCCACTACCAGTTTGCCTGATCTGGGCTGAACTGGGAGCAACCCACCTCTGGTCTACAGAAGTAAAACTGATGGTGATAATTTATTGGCCTTCAGTTAAAGAAAAGACCAGAAACTTCTTTTTGAGAAGCAGTAGTCATTAACAGGAATGTCTGGCTATGGAGTCATTTGGAAATCAAATGGATATTTTGGAAAGAAATAAATTTTGAAAGACAGATCCCTTAAAACAAAAGAATGAACACTTTTCTCTGATACTTCTAAGTGACTGAAAGATTCTAAATGGCTTGAAAGAGGTAATAGTTAAAATGATCGGATTATTACAATTGCATGAAACCAGTTAGATCTATCTTTGTATCTTATGTCAAAACAACTACCAGTTTCAGAAGTTTTAAATATTCATGTTTGAATTTTATGGAAAATTCACAAGACAGGAAAATGGTCTGCTCAAAGTATGTTTGCTTTATAAAAGTGCTCTGGGTGTTGTTATTTTTCTTCTTAAACTTTATTTTTTTTTCTTAATAAGATATTATTTTCATATCTTCCTGTTTTTTAGTATTTTAGTATTTTCTTTTTAAAGTATTTTATTAGGATTTATAGGCCGCCCTTTTCCCTGAGGGGACTCAGGGCGGCTTACAATCATTAGGGAGGGGGTGCAATTCAAAATAAACAATATGTGAGCAAAATAAAATAATAAAAACACAACTTGCATTCAACATTCAACACTCGGGTGGGACAAATTAGAGGCTTATCCCCAGGCCTGTTGGGATAGCCAGGTCTTGAGGGCTGCGCGGAAGGCCTGGACGGTGGTGAGGGTGCGTATCTCGATGGGGAGATCGTTCCACAGGGTCGGAGCTGCAACAGAAAAGGCTCTCCTCCGTGTAGTCGCCAGTCGACATTGACTGGCGGATGGAATTCGGAGGAGGCCCAGTCTGTGCGATCTTATCGGTCGGAGGGAGGTAATCGGCAGAAGGCAGTCTCTCAAGTACTCAGATCCACTACCATGAAGGGCTTTAAAGATGGTCAACAGCACCCTGAAGCGCACCCGGAGATCAACAGGTAGCCAGTGCAGCTCGCGGAGGATGGGTGTTATGTGGGCGAACCGAGGTGCGCCCACTATCACTCGCGCGGCCGCATTCTGAACTAACTGCAGTCGCCGGATGCACTTCAGGGGCAGCCCCATGTAGAGCACATTGCAGTATTCCAGCCTAGAGATCACAAGGGCTCGAGTGACTGTTGTGAGAGCCTCCCGATTCAGGTAGGGTCGTAACTGGCGGACCAGGCGAACCTGGGCAAATGCCCCCCTGGTCACAGCCTACATAGTTTTATTACTATATTGATAGTTACATATCAAATGTCTCATTTTAATGCTATTAGCTGTAAGAAATGCACTGGAATGAGGACATTTAGCAACTTTTTAGATAAAAATAAATCATTACAAGAGTTTATGCAGTAGGGTTTTTTAAATATCCCAGTAATTTTCAGTGGTATGCACAAATGATTATATTATTAAGTGTATTATGATGAGGATGATAATTATAATGCAGTTATTTCTATTCAATGCAGAAATATTAATTAAAATAAAGCTCAATGTTCTTCGGTATTGAACTTGTGAACGTTTGAAACAGATTTATGACCCAGTATCTTATTCCATATTTAGACCATGATTGTTTACTAAACCAGGGAATAGCTTCCTAGCTATTATAATCTTACAAACATTACATACAATGGTGGAGTATGGAAAAGAATAATCTTTATCATGAGCCTTAGTCACCCTGTAATAACACCTTATCATCTGAATAAATGTATTTAGTGTATCATAGTATATTGAGAAGTAGTATAATTAATTAATTAATTAATTAATTAAAATGAAATGATATATTGTGGACTATATATATTAAAGTACGGTATTGTTGACAGAAAAATCGAGTCCAGTTCCAAGCCAGGGATAAAATGGAGGCTGCTTAAGAACTAAGGTTTATTGATGAGCAGAATCAACAACAGCATGCAGTTCTGGGACAGCTGACAAAATGGCTGAATAAGTGGATGAATCTTTATAGGTTTCTGGGATTTTGCGTTTGAGATGCTCCAGAGGGTTGTGCAACGTAGTGTGACCCGTGCCTTTTTGCTATTCTAATGGTGTTGGGTAAATCCTATGATGTTCTAAATATCTTGTCCTGTCCTTGGGGGAATGTAAATTCTTAATCCCATCAACTCTGGAGGAGCTGGGCTGAAGGCATTTTGTTTATGAATAGGCTGGCCTGGATTTCTTAATGGGTACAAAATATCCATCTCTAAAGACTTGAGGCTTCTTCTTGAAGCTATTAAGAAAGACTGGGGATGCTTTCTGCCTTTAAGAACATGCTTCTCCATTTCTCCTTTGGGGAAATATTCTATCCTGCTTTTTTAATATTAAGAACAAATAATATGTTCATCAGGAGGGCGGGTGGGGGTTTCCTATAGTATGCCAGCTTAGAAACATGAGTCAGAAGTCAGTAAAAAATACAGGCTGCCTCATTCTGGACCAGTTTTTTCCCCAACATACTTCAAAGGCAGCTGCATGTAAAATTCCATTTTTGATTCCAAGAGTGGATCATGAAACCTAAGCAAGTTGGGGATTCTTCTTACCTTATGGGATAAAATGTTTTACCATTCGAAGCCCACTATCAAAAACTTGTACCTAGGCCTCTATTCACTTAGCCTCATAGAAGAGAAAGATCTGTAGCCTCTCATTCTCTTGGGATGAATGGATTTGTCTGAAGAAAGTGACCTTTGAAGTATATAGAAAGTGAGTTATATAGGGCTCTAAGGGTTAGCCAGCAAATTTGAATTGGATTCAGAAACATCTATCTATCTATCTATCTATCTATCTATCTATCTATCTATCTATCTATCTATCTATCTATCTATCTATCTATCTATCTATCTATCATCTATCTATCTATCGGCTTTGTGTGTGTGTCTATGTGTGTGTGTTCTAGCATAACTCTGGAGCAAATTACTGTGGGGGTAACACAACCCTAACATCTCTCGGTGTGTGTGTGTGTGTGTGTGTGTCCTGGTATGCAGAGGGCACACAGAGCCCAGCTCAGCTCCCCCATTCACGAGGCGTGCCTGCCACCAACCAGCTAATTTTCAGGTCTCTTCCATGCATGCACAGGGAGTGGGGGGAGCACACTCATTTTTGCTCCCAGGAGGCTGCAGGGAGGTCTACTAGGCCCAAAATGGGGCACAGGGGATGGACGTGCACGCTTGCATGGGGAGGGGCTGTCGTGTGACACTATAGATATCATTCATTCCCTTTCCTATCTAATATAGGAGTAGGAAAAATAAATACTCAGGAAATGCCAGGTTATAACTAGTATATAATATAATAATCTCAATACTGGAACGTGACATTCATGTTGTAGCAATCAGTCTACCTTGGATTTTGAACCAACTGCAGTTTCTGACTTCTTTTCAGAGGTAGCCCTATGTAAGCACGTTGTGTTAATTTAACCAAAAGGTGAAAATGGTGTGAGTAAGAGTTGAAAGAGCATACAAATCCTCAAGAGCCCACAGGTAGTGTATCAGCTGGAGATGGGCTATGCTCCATCTGCTGCTTGAGTGTAATAGGGTTTGAACAGAAAAAGTATTGTTCTCTCTCATAGGAAAGCCCGTCACATATCTCAAGTCCTCCAATTTTGTCTATATATGGAGGGGAAATGGCTATATTGTTTATGACTTGTCAAAGCCCAAAGCATAAACCATTATAAGTAATCATGATGATCATGATGATAATTTATTAATTTTTTGATGCCAACTGACTCCAAGTGGCTCTGGGCCATTAAATCATAGACGCAAATTGCTCCAAAATGATTACATGTCAATCAGTTTGATTGCACACTTCAAATGGATTTCACTATTGAATTGAACATTCAGTTCAAGGAGATTATTTGATGAAATTGCCCTTTAATTGAATCTTCAGATCACAGCTTTGTAACTGGACAATTGGGTACAAATTAAATTGATTGAGCTGGACCTGTTCCAATTTATGCATGTGAAAAATAATTGGTTCCTACCCGGAACTTGGTCAAAAATTTACAAGAGAACAATATGCCATTATTTATAACTTTAGCAAATTGTGTGAGAGATGAGAAGAAAAATATTAATGAAAGAAGACATGAAAAAGTTACAAGATCCAATACATTGTTTAATTCTTCTTTAATTCTTCTTTAAATATACAGGCAAGGTTTGAATCTTAAAAAGAAACTCTCAATTACTTAGGATATTTATTTCATGGATTTTCATGGCTACATATTGTTATATGTATGTCATACACACACACACACACACACACACACACACACACACACACACATCAGAAGAGTTCAGTTAGTGGATCAGCAGTTAAAGACACTGTGCTTGTCACTTGGAAAGCTGAAAACACAGGTTTGAGACCAGAGTACTGCGTGATGGATGAATTCTCATTACGTGGCCTCGCTCCTGCCCACCTAGCAGTTCTAAAGCATTCAAAAGCAAGTAGATGAATAGGTACCACTTCAGTGAGAAGGTAACAGCATTCCATATGCCTTGGCATATAGTTATGCCAGCCACATAACCACAGAAGAGTCTTTGGACAATGCTGGCTCCCTTGGCTATGAAAGATATGAGCACCTTAGAGTAAGACATGAATGTACATGTGAAACCTTTACCTTTTCATATTGTTCTAGAGCTGGATTTCCCTTAGATTTTATGAATGGAAAAATCCTGCCTTTCTGTTAAGAAAACTAACAACGATGTTTCGCTTTTGAATAAGGAAATGAAACCAAGAGAAAGTTGAGTTTGTGGTTGTTCTATAAACTCTGCAGCAATTGGCTATGGGTTGATAGATCTGACTTTCTCTTGATATGTTTAAACAGCACCTCTATCAATGTAATTTCTAAAAAGAGCAACGCTAATGGATCATGCCAATGTGTACATCATGCATTAATTGACCCTGTGGATTTTAGAAATGATAGAGTTCACACAAAGTGAAAATCAGATTAGGAACTATACATTCATACATGCTAGCACTTTGAGTTGGTTTCTATGCATACGTAGTTTGCGAGAGAGTTGTTGTAAGTGCCACTGAAGTGGGGGCAATCACTGACAAGTGTATGGGGGCCATTTCATCCCCCATTTCTTCCAGATCATAACAACATAGATTTCTTAGGAGATTCCAGTGATCTTGATCTTATAAATACAGTTTATCCATTGTATTCACTTCTGGTTGCTTCAACCTTGCCAGGCAGTTTTTTTTTTAGACTATGCTTGCTGATGATCAATTCAGTACTTCAGTACTTACTCTTATTTTGTATAAGATTAATTGGATCTTAGAAGCCCTCCCTCCCTCTCTCCTTTCAGAGAGTGGGAGATATATTAATTTCACCATTCTGATATTAACAGGGTTGGAAGGGACCCTGGTGGCTACTCAAATTTCTTGCTTAAACAGGAGAACCATAGGTGGTATTCTGCCAGTCAGTGATTTGCGGTGAGCTTCATGGCCGGTGAGGCAAGCGCAAAAGCCCCAATGAAGCCCTGGCGCCACATCCACCATAGAGCAGGACCCGGTCCCTCTCTATGGCAGACGCGGCGCCGGGACTTTAAAGTCCTGCCACCGGTGCCTGCCACCACTTTAAAGCCCTGCTGCCAGGGCCTGAGTGGCCATGATTCCCCCCTCCCAAGCCAGCCAGCCCACCTAGCCCATTCCTCCCCCTGCCACCGCTGTGACCAACAGGCCAGGCGTCTCGTGTTTATGGTGGACATAAATGTGAGATGCCTGGCCTGTTGGACACAGCGACAAGAACGTCCATGCTGCTGCCGCGCTCTGCCGCCTCACCCCCCTGAAAGAAACACACACACACACACACAAACATACAAATTTCTCACAAAAAAATTACAAATTAAATTATCATTTTGAATCCCCTCACCTCCCTCCTTCTGATCCACATACCTTTTCCAGCTGTGGATTTCAACTCTCCTCTTGTCCGCCCGCCATGATGAAAATGTAAAAAAATTAAATAAAAAGCAACTTACTTAGGCAAGGCTGCCAAGGCATGATTTGCTGCTCCCAGATCAGGAGGCGGGAGAATCCTTTGCATAAGGAATTTTTTGCCTTTTAACTCTTGCTTAACTCGCCTCCCCCTACAGTTAGCACTAAGCAGATTCAGATTCACTGTGACTCTGGAGTCTGGCAGCAACTACGTTAGCCTTTTTAATTACTTTAAAAATTCTTTTCTTTTCCTCATGACACTGGTGAGGCCCCGCCTCCCCTGCTCCCCTGACTGCACGTCCCTGCTGCTGGTTCTTACCAGTTCAGACGAACCGGTAGTGGCGGCTGCTGGAGGGTTCGCCCACCCACCCCGATGTAATGCACAACCTTCTGCATATGTGAACAGTCACATTTGGAAACTGATAGCAAAGGGCCCATATTTTTTGGAGTATAAGAGACACCTTTTTCCCTCAAAAAAGAGGCTGAAAATGTGGGTGTGTCTTATACACTGAATACAGCATTTATTGCCTCCAGAAACCCCACCCCTTCACCAAAATGGCTGTGCATAGCTTGTAGGAGCCTTTCAGAAAGCTCCTGGGGGCTGGGGAGGGCAGAAATGAGCAAAAAACGGGCCACTTTTTGCTCAATTTTGCCCCCCCCCTCCACCCCTCAAGAGCACTCTATAAGCTTCCTAAAGGCTATCCATGCCCCCTTTTTTGGGCAAAAAATGGGCCCGTTTTCGCATTTTACATTTTTTGCTTGTTTTTTGCCCCCCACTCCCCCAGGAGCATTCCACAAGCCCCCTAAGGGCTATTCATGCCTTTTTTTTTTTTTTTGTAAAAAATAAAACAGGCCCATTTTGTGAAAAATGGGCCTTTTTTGGGAGGTTTGCAGAGTGCAAAACCTTTTTTAAAAAATTTGCCTCTTCAAAACCTTGGTGTGTCTTATACTCCGGTGTGTCATATACTCTGAAAAATATAATAAGTGAATCTCACCACCGATGATAACCTATACCATTTCAGACAAATTGTTGTCCGATCTCTTCTTAAAACTCTTCTTAAAAAGTGTTGGGTCATGCACAACTTCCGGAGCAAGTTAGATCACTGATTAATTGTTCTCACTGTCAGAAAATTTCTCCTTAGTTCTAAGTTGCTTCTCCTCTTGATTACGGTAGTTTTCATCCATTGCTTCTTGTCCTGCCTTCAGGTGCTTTGATCATCTTCAATGTCATATGCCTTTAGACTGTTTATCAATTGTAGAGCTGAGATGGTGCAGTGGTTAGGGTGCAGTACTGCAGGCCACTTCAGCTGACTGTTATCTGCAGTTCAGCAGTTCAAATCTCACCGGCTCAAGGTTGACTCAGCCTTCCATCCTTCCGAGGTGGGTGAAATGAGGACCCAGACTGTGGGGGCAATATGCTGACTCTGTAAACTGCTTAGAGCGGGTTGAAAGCCCTATGAAGCGGTATATAAGTCTAACTGCTATTGCTCTTGCTCTTGCTAATTGTGAATTCCTTAAGCATGTTGATTGACCTTATGTTTTTCTTTGGCATATTTAATATTATTGCAGGGTTTTTTTCCACTTTTTTTTAAACTTTCACTGTGATCTCCAGCAAGTTTTTACCATTTTCAGCTAACAAAATGATGTCATGATGTTTTTGCAGTAGATTGCTTAGTTTCTTCTTTTTCTTTAAAAAAAATGTTTTGGCGCATTCATTAACTTCACATTTTACTTTGTGATATTATCTGTTCAAAGCCTTGAAGACAGTAAATAAAGCATCCTTTTTATTGTACTCTTTTTCTTAATTTTTCCCATTTCCATTATTGTATATTGCACATAGGCATCTGTATTAGTCACAAAGTTTTCACATGAAGTATTATGCAAATGCTGTGAATGGTGTTATGGCACATGTAATATTATTTGCCTTCTTACATTCAGGGGACATAATGTCTTATACTGCATTTTTTAAATCTCTGTCTATCCATTTATCATTTCTCTGCTTATATGTGTTTATTTTTTTTCCTTTGTAAGCTCTTAAACAATAGTTTCTTTGCAATAAGAACTAGCATAATGGTTGACTAATACACTCATTGTTTTGCATCTCTATTCATGCACCAATCTTCCAGTTCCAATTGTTTATTTCTTTGAACCATTAGTGCCTCTTCACCTGTAGCTTTCAAACATTCAATTTGTATTTGTTCTGTACTGGGTGCTTCTTTATTTGACTTAATTTTTATATCTTACTTTCTAGTTTTGGGTTCCTGAAGATACTCACTGTTGACAAATGTTTCAGCCATTCTATAATCCCATTCCAGTGTAGCGTTTCAATATTGTCTTTCCATCTAATTTTAATTATATTTTCCTTTATTAGCTCTCTCATTATTACTTTTGAGTAGTTCTACATAAAGTAACAAATATGTTTTATGTTTTAATATGTTGTACATAGTATTTGTGTGGGGGGAAGTGTATTCACTTCACAATAATAAAGTAATAAAATGTATGCTTTATCACTTGACTGAACCAAAGCAAATTTGCTAAGAGCCTAACTAATTCAGTTCAGCCAGCCTATTTAGACAATCTTCTTAGTCCCTGAAGATCTGAGTCTCATACATCCTTTACCATTGGGAACTTCTTAACAGACAAACAGAAAAAGTCAATAAAATACTGAGGAATGAACACCAGTCTTGACAACAAGTAAGAATACTACTCATAGGAAGAAAAGTTAACACTCTTTATTAATAGTTCCTCATTCTGGAATGGGCAAACAATCAGGAAAAACACTAGATACAGCAAAAAAAAAAAAGGAAATGAAAGGAAAGAGAAAGGAAAGAAGAAGGGAATGGAGCATGGAAAGGAAAGGAGAAATGAAAGGGGAAAGGAAAGGACAGGGAAGTGAAGGGGAAGGGGAAAGAGAAAGGGAAGGAAGGGGAAGGAAAGGAAAGATAAAGGGAAGGAAAGGAAAAAGAAATGGAAGGAAAGGAAAGATCAAGTAAGGGAAGGGAATGGGGAAGGGGAAAGGGAAGGAAGAGAAAGGAAAGGAAAGAAAAAGGGGAAGAAAGGAAAGGACAGGGAAGGGGAAGGGGAAAGGGAAGAGAAGGACAGGTAAGGGAAGGGAAAGGGGAAGGGGAAGGGGAAAGGGAAAGGAAAGGAGAAAGGAAAGGAGAAAGGAAAGGAAAGGAGAAAGGAAAGGAAAGGAGAAAGGAAATGAGCATGGAAAGGGAAGGAAAGGAGAAAGGGAAGGATAAAGAGAAGGAGAAAAGGGAAGAAAAGGACACTTAAAAGTCAGAACTGGCAGAATACCACTTTTGATGTAAATGCTATGCACATTGCAAGCCAAGGTAGATGCCCATTAAACATGTGTCCTGTAGCTCTGTTACTCTTGCTCTGTTCTCCTTGCTAAATCACAGTAGTGCAATAGAAGACATGACACTTTGTGCAGGGGTCTTTTTGGAAAGAGCCGAGGTGGCACAGTGGTTAAATGCAGCACTGCAGGCTACTTCAGCTGACTGCAGTTCTGCAGTTCGGCTGTTCAAATCTCACCGGCTCAGGGTTGACTCAGCCTTCCATCCTTCCAAGATAGGTAAAATGAGGACAGGGATTGTTGTTGGGGGCAATATGCTGACTCTGTAAACCGCTTAGAGAGGGCTGAAAGCCCTATGAAGCGGTATATAAGTCTAACTGCTATTGCTATTGCTAAATTGGTTGCTTACTTTTCAATGAGATCCTACCATCCCTATCCATAATTCTGGGACAACGACTTTTTGTCACACCAAAATACATACCCAAAGAGGGGCAGATTTGGGATCACAATGCTTCAGTGCTCTTGATTAAAAGAGGCCAATTTTCCCCCCAAACTTCTCTGTGAGCCCGGGAACACAAAGACACACACACACACAAAGAATGCTACTGTCAGACCTGGAAGCCATCTTTTACCGTTGAGAATTCAGGCCTGCCACATTTTCTACTGTGGAAAAATGGGAGGGTGGATTATATAGAGCATGGGTGATGTATAATCAAAATAACATTTCTTTCTCAGAAAGTCAAGGCCATTTTGTTCTGCAGCTGCAAGGAGGTGACTAGGAGGCATCTTCAGTTTGGATGGTCCTTGATTGGGACACGTGATGGACATTTGGGTCCTGAACTTTCCTTTGGATGGGGAAAACCTGGTGTCAGTGTTCCAAATGATCATCCAGAATTAAATCAGAGTCCAAGGCAGAACTTTCCTCAAAGTTCCAACTTAATAAGGGAGACATGTTGACACATCTGTGGGAAACCCGAATCTGAAAGCTTCCTGGGTTTTCCACCCAGTTGAAAGTTCACGACCTTGCCCCACACCCACAAGTCCATCACATGTGGTCCAATCTTCCACTGCCACGCTGGCATTTCCATCTAATTCTGGTCAGGTGCAGAGGTGTGGAGACAAAGAATGACCTTGGGCTTCTAGAAAGGAATGTTTTATTTTGACAATAACACATTATACAATTCTATTCCTAACTATTCCCCCTCCCAATTACCCCACTAATTAAACAGCATAGTAAAATAATAGAGAGAGAGTGGGTGTGGCAGGCCAAAGATCCCAAAAGGAATATGACTGCAGGCCTGACACCTGGAAGCTTTCAGATTCAGGGTTTCCCAGATGTGCCAATATGACATCTCTAATAAAATGGAATTTTGAGGAACTTCAAGCCTTGGAGTGTTCTTTCATTGGGGGTGTTACTTGGAACCCTGACAGTGAGTTTAAGAGTCACAATGAATAGTAAATCACCTTAAACCAGATAAACGTTTTCCACAGCTTATTACTGCCCCCTCTCTCCCCCACCAAAAAAAAACACCAAACCTCAGGCAAGTATGGAAATCTGAAAAAGAGACTATTTTAATCAAGAGGAGAGAACAGTGCTTGCCCTCACATGAGATTCAAAGCATTTTTTTTAATGAATCATGCTTGAAGGGTTCAAAACCCTAGTTAAAAATCCCAGGGAAAATGAATCAAGGCTATCTTTTATCAGGAATCTTTGTACTCAATGAAACTAACCCCATCACTAATAGGTTTAGCTGCATAAGCCAGGAAAATTAATGATCACTTTCTACCATAAAGATGCTGATCAACACATAATGCCAACTAAAGCAGTGTTAGATATAAATGAGCTCATTCCTCGTAGGTACATTAAGACTGTTACTTTAAAAGTGAAAAATGATCACTGTCTATCACTATGCCGTTTCCGTCTCTATCTTGCTTTACCCCTCTTATGTCCTAAATAAAACATGTACTTCCAATCAATCAATCAATCTATCAATTTTCAAAATGACCTGTCCTAATTCAAACCTTATACAGCTTTAGCTTTGCAATAAGCTAAGCTACCTTTAGATAAAATAATTGATTATCTTACAGGGCCCCATTTACAAAGTCATATATTTTACTTGAAAATATACTTTACAACAAAGAATAAATGTATTGTTAGGTTAACTTAACTTTGTAAGATATTAAGATTATATCTTTCTATCATACAAGAAATCAATATTATAGTGTACATTACATATATAATAAAAAGCAGTTCACTATATGCATGATGTGTATAGTAAATAAAGAATTTGTATATACCAATTAAGCATAGCCATCTTCTCAGACTATGAAACGTCTGTATGAAGAGTGAGCAGTATTAATCCAGCTGGCCTCCCAGTTGCACTTAGCAATTTATGTATTGATTGGAACTTGATTTAGCCCTGCCTGCATCAAGTCATCACTGGGGTATTGAACTTTAGACCCACAATCTAAATAAAAGCTGGGCTTATGACACAGGTTTAATATAAGTATCATGGACCTATTACATTGGAGATATTTTTAAAGGATATATAGGTCCTTCACACTCTTGCATGACCTATTAAAATATATCCAGAATGTGAGTGTAAAGCATTGAATCTCAATTGCTGGAATTCGTCATACCATGTGTAAAGAAAGTAAATTCCCTAGCTATTCTAACAATGCCCTTGGCTTTTTGTCATAACAATAATTTACTGTTATATGAAAAATCTAAGTATTCCCCTTGTGATGAGGGAAGATCTAAGTTTTCCCAATTAATCTCAATTTTCATAGAACATATCCTGATCTGAATGCTGCCCCGCCCCCAGTGAATCAGTGTGGTCATATCCTGACTCAATCCACATACAGAACACAAGTGAGGTTTGACATGTTTATTCCACACTACCCAGCCCCTTTGTCATTCCCCAGATCCCAACGGCAAGTGCAATACTTTGGAAATTTATTCCCAGCAAAGTCAATGAAGTCAAGGCACAATAAAGTCAACGAGAAGTCAGTATGGAGCAGTGGTGGCTTGCAAGCGGTACACCCCAGTACGGGCATACTGGTTCCTGCTGGGAGCACCAGTTACCATTCCAGTATGGTGCTCCAGAGAGCCCACCCACCGTTCTTACCTGTATTTGAGCACTTCGATGCTTCTGTGCATGTGCACAGAGTTTATGGCACATGCATGATGCTGCACCAAGCAGCTGGAGCTTCACAGAGGCATTGTGGAGCGTCGCAGGAGGTAAGGATGCATGTGCGGACTGTACCGGTTGCAACGGGATCCGGAATCCACCACTGGCATGGAGTCAATGAGATCATGGCACAATGATGTCAGTATGAGTCTATAAGGAAGTCAACACATAGTCAAGGGGAACACAGCACAAGGAAATCAAGGAAATCAAGCACATGGTGGATTGTGAATGATTGTCTCCAACAACCTTCAGGCTCCAAGGACAGAAATAAATAGATATTGGTTAATGTGTCACATTAGGAAGGGCAAGGCTGCCTCCTCATGAGTAGCCTCACCAACCTTTGTTGCATCTATCTCCACTTGGTTTTGCATGACCTAAGTTCCAATGGTGGCAGCAACTCCTTCACCACTGACTGGCTTCAGTTGTGTCTCTTCTTTGACCTGTGCAGCTGGTTGGTCATCTGCTCTCAATGATTACAGCTGTGCCTCTCCTATCTGTGCAGCTGACCATTCATCCAGTCATTCTCTCATGGATTCCCATCACTCATGGATTCCCAACGTTCCTGGTCCAGCTTCACCTTGATCCTACCAAACAAGCCTTCCATGTCTACAATGTCCCTGGAGCTGGCTTTTCCTCATTGTCCAAGATTGTGATGAGGAAGCCATTACAGGCCATTTTGTTCTAGTTCCTGAAGCATATTATCTATAATCTCCAAGTATCATCCCATGTGAATACCTTTCATAATTATGTTGGACTTTTTCTGTTAGTTTAATATGCTCCCAGGTGAGGAAAATATAGAACCAACATTACCTTTACTGGGATCTAATTGGAAATCAAACCTATCTTCTGTAATTTTAAGCCAGAAATTGCAGCAAATGAGATTATCATCACAACTGTCAATATTTGATGCAACCTGAGTATACTGTATATACATATATTCATTTGTTATCACTAAATTGCAGACTAAAAGCAATTCAAGACCAAAATATATGTTTGGTATTAGAGCAGGTGCCTTCTTTTCCTGTGAAGCCCTGGCAGTCTACCCAAGTCAATCTGTTTGCCAACCTCATTGTGCATCTTGGCATTCTGGTTCCTAATAAAAATGCAAATCTTCTCTAGAATACTAAAGCACTTGGCATATAGTCCTCAAACAGTAATCATACTTGTTGTCTCAGACTCATACCACTTGACTTACATTTTGGAATCTTTGATCCAAACATTGTAAAGCACATTGATAGTAAAGAGGGGAACTTTCTCTGGTTTTAGATGCCATGAACAAACTATGGAATTATGGAGAATGAAGATTTAATTTAGAGATTTCTGCAAACCAAGAATATAGCAATAGCAATAGCAGTTAGACTTATATACCGCTTCATAGGGCTTTCAGCCCTCTCTAAGCAGTTTACAGAGTCAGCATATTGCCCCCAACAACAATCCGGGTCCCCATTTTACCCACCTTGGAAGGATGGAAGGCTGAGTCAACCTTGAGCCGGTGAGATTTGAACAGCCGAACTGCAGAACTGCAGTCAGCTGAAGTAGCCTGCAGTGCTGCATTTAACCACTGCGCCACCTCGGCTCCTAATATTAGATTGACTGGGATGTAACTGGAGAAAGAAAGGGAAAAAGGAGTTAACCCGCTTCTGGCCATCCTTAAGTGTTGCGAGGTGTCAAATGTAGCTGGCAGGTATGCTGAATTGGAGAGTATGTTGCCATCTGCTATAGGGCTATGTGATTGTGAAGGACAGCTTAGTAATTGAAAGGGATGCAGATGAGGACAATGATAACAATGGGCAAGATAAAAAACCATGAAATTAAAGGTGAGCTGTACCAAAGGGAGGGGGTGTGGAAAATTGCTAATGGGTTCATGACAGTGGTGGGTTTCGAATTTTTTTTGAACCTCTTCTGTAGGTGTGGTCTGCTTTCCGGGTCCACTGGTGGAACCCCTTCTAACCGGTTCAGTAGACTTGACGAACTGGTTCTACCAAACTGGTGCAAACCGGTAGGAACCCACCTCTAGTTCATGATCTCACTTTTGGAGACACACCTCCATATTTCTAGCAACCTCAGATTCAGTCTGATGTAACTGAAAAAAGAAAGCAACTGTGCGTTAGTGATAATAGCTGAGCAAAAAGAGAGAACATTTCCCACTGAGATATGATTGACTGGGTTTTGGAGCAGGTTTTTTTTTTTTTTTGTATTTTTTTTTTAAACAAACAAGCATAAACAAACATAATACATAAAAACCATCCTCCAGTTACATACAGTGTGTTGATTGGGTACAAAACCTCTATGCCTCCTCACCACAGTCCTCACTTAAAATTTATATAAAATCTCATATTATCAACTCAATATATATGCACATAATGTTTATCATTATTAAACATTTATTTGACTACAACTATTATTACTTCCTTTTATGTGAAATATTCTAAGTTTAGAATACATTTACATTATGGCATTTCATCACATCCTCCCAAAACCATCCAGTAATAATATTACCTCTTTAAATTGTATTCTGTATAAAAATTTTAATCTCTGGTTACAAAACTTTTGTGCATCTTCTCCATAGTCCTCACTTATAATTTGAAGATTTGGTCTGCCATGAGAACCATGTTCTTGTCACAAGACAACATGGGCCGAATCCACATAGTTGGCCACATATTAGACTTGTAGCAGAAGAAACATGGTGCTGGGAACCATTCTTATTTGACCTTTGTTATGAACACATCACTTTAGGTAATTAAGCAAATCAATCATAGTAGACTTTGGAGTCACCAAATTTTTTAAAAAGTAGCAATAGCATTTAGACTTATATACCATTTCACAGTGCTTTCCGACCCTCTCTAAGTGGTTTAAAGAGCCAGTATATTGCCCCCAACAATCTGGGTCTTCATTTTATTGACTTCAGAAGGATGGAAGGCTGAGTCAACCTTGAGCATGGTGAGATTTGAACTGCCAAATTGCAGGTAGCTGGTAGGCAGCAAAAGTAGCTTGCAATACTGCATTCTAACCACTCTGCTATCTATGCTCTTAAATGTATCTTATAATAACAGTTCTCTATAATTTAAACAATTTTTATCTGAAGAGGATAAAAGGGATTCTTAACCACATTTTACCAAAAAAAGGATGTTGAAAAATAATGCATTTGTAGAATTATTTGTAAAGTAGGAAAGCATTTTCCAAACTGATTCAAAAACAAGTGTACCTTCTCTCCCATACACAGTATAGAAGTAATTGGAACTGGATTTCCCTGCAATACAGGTGAGAGTGTAGTTGGGTGGGAAACAATCAGGGCATCAAATTATTTGAATCATGTGAATCAATATGCAAGCAAAGTCACTTGCTCCTTCTCACCCCTCAGAAGTCTGCAGGCAAATAATACTCTCCATTGCACCCAACAACAGCTGGTTGACAGAAGGAACACATGGAAATTATACCAAGTTCATTCTTTTTTATTTGAACTTTTCACCCACTATTTTCAAGAATCTGTCCCAGAGATACAGTCTCTCAGTTTATCAAAACTAAACCTAATAATATTCTAATTTATTATTCTAAACCAAAAGTGTGTGCTTTTATATTCTGCTTTGAGATTATTGTTTTTTGCTCCTGTTCTTTAAGACAAGAGTTATTGCAATTTTATATTGATCAAAAAATAAGAATGCCTTTTTTGTTTTGCTTTGTTTCTAAATAGTGGCAGATTTTTAAAAGGTGGAGGGAATAATGTTACATCATCATGTTGAGTATAGCTCAGCACTTATCCAGGTTTGCACATATTTACCTGAAACAAATTGTGTATTCCAATCTCTCAAAATAATTGTGCTACTCTACCACAAGTTAATTGTATTGTTTTAAGCACACATCAAAAAGAGGCAATCCCATTGCATTTTGGTCCAATTATCTACTCGCTACAAGGTCAGTTTTCTGAACTATCAGATCAATACTGCAGCATTCCCAATTCTGTAATGCTTAGAGGATATCCCCATATTGTATTTTATTTTTCTCCCTAGCTTTTCAATACAGTCCCTAAAGTAATTTAAATCTTTAGGTCTCCTTTCTAACTAATGGTAATCAGAATGGTAACACTGGAAATGGTCATGTTATATAAAGCAAAATGGCAGTGTTAAAATATAATGCAGCAGGTTTTGGTCCATCAGAAAAGGATGCAGATACACAATATGTTGATCTAATTCTTTTACCTTGCTCATGAAGTCTGGGAATAGAGCATATGAGCAAGGTTAATGAAAGTGAGTAATGGATTCCGTTCTGTGTTGCAAAAGGGCTGTGAAAGTCTGTCCATCTCTTGGAGTGCATGTCTAAATAGGTTTTGATAATATTGATATAAAAGTTAAATGTGTTTAAGACTTGCCTATTTTTTTCTGAACTCAATAACAACAACAAAAGGAAATCCATGAATTATAATTATCATGTCTTCATACTACATTCACTACCATGTTTTTCCCCAAAATAAGACCCTGTCTTATATTTTTGCCACCCAAAAAGGCACCAGGTCTTATTTTGGGAGGAAGTCATCCACTGACTGACCTCACTTGCATGCATCACTCCTGGCTTCCTTTTTGCTGTCAGAGGCCTTCAGGAAAGCCTTGCCCACCTTGCTGGCTGCAGAAGAAATGGGCCACCAAGGCAGGTGTCAGGGTGAGCAAGGCCGAAGGTAAGTAGTAGGACAGCTCCATCCTCCCATCTCCCCCAGCTTAATTTTTACCCATGCACCCTGGACTGGGCGTGGTCTTAATTAGGGCTTATTCTGGGGTAGGGCTTATATTGGGTGCATGTGCAAAAAATCAAGCTAGGACTTATTTTCAGGATAGGTTGTAATTTTCAGGGAAACACGGTATATTTGCATTCAATTCAAATATGGAATAATTATTTCTTGCGTTGAATCGTTTTTTTTAAAAAAAAGTCATCCTCCTATTGCATAATAATGCATTTATTTTGGCTGAAATAAATCCTGTGATTCCACAATGTTGAGGCATTAATGAATAACCGTATTAAATTTTGCCAAGCTTGTATTTGAACATTTGTAATATTCCATGTGCTTTTGTAAATGATACTCATTAGAGGAGGATAAAATGCAAGAGATAGTTTTCAGGGCTACTGATAGTTTGCATAGTATTATTCCTTGCAATTAATTAAAATGCTAAATGTTCTACCGCAGAACAAGGGTGCTTAGAATGAAGATATTACTAATGGGTATTCTATTACACGAATGCCAACATATTTCAGAAACTTGTTCTTAATATCTTTTGTGCTAGCATTACTATACTACACTATATTGCATTAGTGGCAATAACAGATCTGTAATAGTAATGGGTTGCAATTTATTTTACTACTGGTTCATTCGTGCACGTGCGCATGCTTGTGTGATTGCGTGACACTTCTGAACATACACAGAAGCTTCTGTACAAGCACAGAAGTGTCCGAGCAGATAGGCGGAGCGCCCTACCACCGCCACTACCAGTTCGCCGAATCCCTGACCCATTCTATAACACTATTTTGTGTTCACTCTGCCCATTTTATCTAGATCTTATCTATTTTTTATACCATTCAGTGGTATAACATTTCAAGCTAACCACCTCCAAGGAATGTTAGCCTTGATTTACAATCACAAATGAAATATTGGTCATTGAGCAAAGTGGTTGATAAGCAAGAAATCACATGCTAGTTTTGTTCAATGACCAGAATTCCATTATTCCCAGTTGCATTCTTTAAGTAATCTCCCAGGTGGTTAAATGGATGGAGACTTGCTTTCCCTCTCTGGATTTGAAAATCAGGCTTGGATTTCAGCATAGAAGATTTGCAGTCCCACAATAAAGAGACTTGCTGGAAATGAGCCAGAATTTTGGAATTTTAACCCTAACTTTGGTTTTGCTCATGTTTATAGTTGGTTCTATCTGGGACATACTTACTATGGGCCCCAACTGCTAGTCCCTGGCTTGATACTATTTGGAAATAGTTTCCAATTTTTAAACATCCAATGTTAAGAATGGAGGAATGCTAGAATCATGGTGAATTGTCTTAGAGGTCTTTGGCTTTTAGAATATTTTCTTTCTTTCTTTCTTTCTTTCTTTCTTTCTTTCTTTCTTTCATTCATTCATTCATTCATTCATTTTCTTTCTCTTTCTCCTTCCTTCCTTTCTTACTTTCTGTCTCTTTCTTTCTTTCTCCTTCTTTCCTTCTTTCTTTTTTCTTTCTATATATTTATTTATTTCTCCTAAATATGCTTATTCTTTAATGAAAGTTTTCATGGACGTTTTACATGAAAGTCTTAAGTGACTTTTCATAGATGCCTTAGGAATTCAGTCCAGTTGATCCGTACCTACCGTTAGAAGGCAAGTCAGATTTCCCATGACTGAATTATTAACCTGCAATCAAAAGAATATGAAACGCAGATCAAGGGTGAGATGAAAAGCTGCTGCTATTCACTGATCCTTGGGAGAATTATGCTTCATTTTTTTAAAATGGAATTACACTTTCTTTTGTAGAGGTAATCAGCTGTATTTGAAGTTCTACTCAGACCTACTTCATTTTCCCTCCCTGAATGAGTTACAGTCCCTATGGTAAGTAGGTAAGTAGGATTTTTGAATGGAAATGTTAAAACAACCAACCTTAATTGCCTTAAACCAAAGGGACTGATCGGCTTTAATATCCTAATTAATGTGTCAGATTTGGCTAATACTGAAACGATCAGCTCTGAAATGCAAGGTCAGAAAAGGTGAGAGATGGCATTGTTCTAAATCATTTTCAATTACTTTTTGCTACTTCTCTGACAAGTTCTCTTATTATTGATGTGTCTCCAGATTGATTCAGTAAAAAAAACTTGTCTTTTAATTTCAGAAATTTCACATTTTTTTCTTCTTTTTAAGATCCAATGGTTCTTTGCATCGGGATGGAGTTGGGGCAACTGAATGGAGCTTAGAGTTTACTGGCTGAATGCCCTTCCTGATTCCTAGGTGGTGTACACAGCAGATATTTTCTCTTTGTGACCTGATAGAGAAACATCTGCTGTTGCCTAGGATTGAACTCTCAATCTTATCAACTGCTTAGGTTCTACTCTAAGTGTCTTCAACTTTAGCCATAGCACTTCCCACACATATGCTATTTAAGTATGGCTTCATCACATAGTCAGCCAGATTTTCAGACTGGGTTTGGCATTTTTGTCTACTTATCAAGTCTTTACCGAGGACCTCGGCAGGCAAATGTAGATGTTTGATGGTGTTGCAGATATCATCTCTGGATGGAAGTTGTTCAAAGTAAAGCCACTTTCTACAATTAACTGATGTTCGGGATTATTATTATTATACAACTGTATCAAAGCGGCCAATTGTTTCGCCGGATTTGGCATTGGTTACTAGTCAGGCCCCACCCAGGGGCCTAGGACGTCGTAACGTACTTTTGTAATATGCGTGCAGATCCAAGCAGTGCGGCTTTTTGCATTTGACTGATGGTGATTTTGTCAATTTTTAACTGTTTTAAATGTAATTCCAGTGCTTTTGGAATAGCACCCAGTGTGCCAATTACCACTGGAATTACCACTGCTGGTTTGTGCCATAGTCGTTGAATTTCTATTTTTAAGTCCTGGTATCTTGCGATTTTTTCATGTTCCTTCTCGGCGACCTTGCTATCACCTGGTATTGCGATGTCTATGATTGTGACCTTATTTTTCTCAACCAGTGTGATGTCTGGTGTATTATGCGCCAGTATTTTGTCGGTTATTATTATTATTATTATTATTATTATTATTATTATTATTATTATTATTATTATTTTTATTATTATTAGTAGTAGTAGTAGTAGTTAATCTTTGGTGAGATTCACAGCCTTTGGGGCTGGTTGGTAGCTCAACAGCTCGAGTCCTAACCAAGAACCTAGGAACTTTTAAGGTAACGTCAGAGGATATAAGCTGTTCCAGGTAGGGTGGTTTTTTTTTAAAATCAGAATGTTCAAGTCTGATAAATTTAAAAAGGATAGGAAACTCTCAGAAATCCATCCTTTTTGCTGAATTATTGCTAGAGATGAATGTAAATGTTCCTATAAAATAAAACACGAGGAAGCATGCAGTGCACCTCATGAACTTATCAAGCATCTCTCTCTCTCTCTCTCTCTCTCCCACTCTCTCCCTCTCCCTCTTTCTCCCTCTCCCTGTGTGTCTCTGTCTCTGTCTCTCTCTGTCTCTCTGTCTCTGTCTCTGTCTCTCTGTCTCTCTCTTTCTCTCTTTTCAACTCTAGCATTCAGAGTGGTAGTGGAAGCAGCAGGAGGCTCCACCCACCCACCCACCCACCCAGATGTCTTCATGGACCTTCTGCACATGCCCAGACATGCCATGTAGTGAGCACCTGGGGGGGGGAAGGGGTTCTTCCACTACTGAACCGGTAGTGAAGATAATAGGATACCATTACTGGAAGCATTATAGTATAAGTTGGGTCAAAAGAATACAACTAGCCCCAAATCATCCAGTAATATTTCCATGCTGATGGTCTTGACTGTCCTGTCTCAGTACCACGAGAGAGGACAGTGGGGAGGAAGCAATACTACTGCTTGTATATGAATAGAAGCAACTATTAGCAAGACTAATTATTAATGATTATGGTAGCTGAATTTCACAACTTTTCAGGCATTTTGCTTGGTTTTGACACTCACGATTCCCATATCCCTAAGATATACACTTTTATTGTCTAAAGAAACATATTGGTGGAGAAGCATGATCTCAGGACTTCTGCTTTTTCTGATTTCTAAAGATGCTTCAATATATTTAATTTTGTCCACCTTTAGAGCACTATTTCCCAAATAGCACATCTATGTTGGTTTCAATGAAATGATATATTGCAAGAGTTTTGAAATTTATGTTCCCAGGAAAACAGAGATGAAAATTAGAAGCTTTGTGTTTCATGATTTTTCACTGTATAATTTTGCAGCCCTAATACCACATTAATATAGCTTATTGCATTTAATATGTTCTATTATAGGAATGTTGGAGTATATGCTTAGTAAAGTGAAGGCCTAGCTATTTATAGATTCAATAAGCAGCAAACTCACCTCTTGACCTGAATTCCTTCAGGCATTCTGATTAAAGAGTGCTATTGGAATATTTCCAGCCTTATTATTGGTGAGAGCTGATGTTTTTGCAGTTGGCCAGTTTACTGATTTCTCTAGATAGTAAGGCTCATAAATGGATGACTGAAACATTCATTAATAGAATCTTTAAGTACAATTTTCTTTGGGCTTCTTACACTTTTGTGTGATTAAAATACAAGGTCTCTCCTCCAGCCTACATTGGTTAATATTTTACTTAGAAAAGATAGTCAAGAGAAGAGAGATTAGAGGAGAAAAGAGGAAAGGAAATCTAATAATGTGCTTAATAAATAAACTTGTGTATTTTTAATTTGGAATAATTGTATACTAATCTTTTACAGCAACACCTAACTTTTTAATCATTGGAGCATGAAGCCTGCGGCAATTTTTGAAACATTTTTGCTCTTCCTTTGTTGTTGTATATTTGTACAAAAGTTCTACATTTTCTTTGTGGAGCTGCAAGCTGAGAATTGTTTGCAGCACCAAAACACTGTGTGGCCTTTTGGCTCTAAGCCTTTGGACACTGCCCAGTATATATTTCATGCAGTTTGACTTTTTATTTTTTATAACTGCATAATGGTAATCAGGAGAATATGGGAATGATGGTACAAGCAAAAGGATTTTGTTTTGCTTTGCCTGTTTTGTTTATTTATAAGATGAGTTTTATTATATTGTGCTCCTGTTCGCCTGGAATACTGTCTGGGATAAAGTCCAAAATATTTGAGTTCCGTTTTTTGTCTGCCATTCAGGAGTCTTTTCTGCCATTTTATCTCCTGGAGTTCTTCTGAAAACCAGGACATAAAGGTTTTATAGGCGACAGCCAATACCATAAATTGAACACAGAACCCACAAGTATCATTTGCAGCTTATGGACAGTACTTCAATAGCAAATGAGGGACATTCATAATGACTGTGTTGATTGACTCCACAAAGCCAGAGCTGCAAATGCTATAACTGTCAGGTGTGCCTCCTTCAAAATCCAAGAAAGAAACCCCCCCCAACTCCATTGATTTAAAGAAAAGATACTTTTACTGGATATGAAGTGAAAACAGTGAAAGTGAAGCAAGATCTGAGGCAAAAAGGCATGAACTTGTACATATCAAACCTTTACCCAAATCCTTCCCCACAGTTACCCCGACCTAAATGTCCAATCTCCAATTCTTAAGGGTGTCATGTGGGGCGCACCTTCAGGTGGCCTCATCCAGCTGGTATGCAGAGACAGTTGGCCTTGACCAAATCCAAACACGAGCCTCTCAAGATGGTGAGAACAAAACTCCCTCTTTTGAGATGTCTCCACCAGGATGATTTCCCTCCCAAATACCATAAGCCCTCTCCCTCCCTGTTACTATGGCAGCCGATAGCAAGCAAGCGATATAGAGGCTGACAGTAACAATGGTGCCCATACATGTCTGCTTAACATGTGGCAGAACACTTTGTGCTTGTATAGACCTTACCAGCCACCTGAGGACACATCGTGGGCAGCCCACAACCTGTTAGATGTCAAGGTCCTCTTTGATGGACGAACATAAAATGCTGATTGACAGCACCCTATATTTTTAGGCTAGGATCCTGGGCAGTGATTTGGATTTTGGCTTAACAGGAGTACAAGTGGTACCATAATGTATTTTTTTAAAGTTTATATTTTGTTTTTTGTTTTTAAATAAAAGGGTCTGTTCCAACCTTTTGGAAGGGGCACACTATTAATATATCACTGTAGGTTTTGTGCTGGAAGACATTCAGTGTCCCTTCTAACTCTGTTAATCTGTATGCTGTATTGTGTACCAACTAGAAAGCTTGCTCAACTTGCAATTGGGTATGTATATGAAAGAAAATATCTTTAAAATAAGAGAGACTAGAATAGAATAACAGAGCTGGAAGGGACCTTGGGGGTCTACTACCCCAAACCCCTGCTTAGGCAGGATACACTACACCACTTCAATCAAATGGTTATCCAATCTCTTCTTAAAAGAATGAGTTATTTGTATAAATTAATATTCAGGAAACCTAGGAAGTATCATGCTGGAAACTGAAAGTCACTTATACAATACCTACACTAGTGGTCAAAATTGCGGTAATCTTTTGGGAAAAGTGTGCAGTATTTTTTAGGTTTGATGGCTAATAACACCACTTTATTTGAAGTAGTACCATAAAATTATATATCAATGGAAAGATACTTTAATCAAGAATGTCATGCAATAACTGTTATGAAGGATTTGCTATTAGAATAGCAGTTATAAAGAAGAAAATTGAAACACATATAAAAAACGAGATAAACAAAAATTATCACCATGTCAGTTAATACTTAGTTGGGTAACCTTTAGTATGAATTACAGCCTTACAACATCTTCCCATGGAGTGAACCAAGTCTTTTCTTTCTGCAGCTATTATAATGTGAAACCAAGATTGAGTGATTGCTTCTATTAATTGGGTTTTATTGTTGGTTCTGTTTGACTATAGCTTTTCATAGAATGCAGATAATTGAACAAACTTTGTTGCACTACATTCTTGATTAAAGTATCTTTCCATTGATGTATAATTTTATGGTACTATGCCAAAAAAAGGTGGTATTATTAGCCATCAAACCTCAAAAATACACTTTTCTCTAAAGGTTTCCACAATTTTGGTCTCTACTGTATTTGATAATTTAGCTTTGTCATTAGATAATCAGACAATCTCTTTGATACACTTATGGTATTATGTAAGAAATAGTCAGCAGTGTGTCCTTATTCTGTCCACTAACAAGTGCATTTCATGGCACCATTCCACTCCCAAAGGGGCGTGTGTGAGTGAAGCTAGTGTGTGTGCATTCACAACCAGCACACCACTTGTGGTACAACCAACCTCTAAGTTCAACTAACTGGGAAGAATGCCAGCTTTTCTTATTCATCACTGTTATAGGAATTTCATCGTTACTAGTATCATCATACCAACACCGTTAAATTTCCTGAAATTTCTGGTGAAGTGGAACTATTAAGCTAACATCTGTAATTCTCAGTAGAATTTTTGGTTGGTTGTGGAAAGGAATATGCTTTTTGATGTAAAGAAATCCAGTATTACAATGTCACATGTTTAAGAAGAATCTTTCACATCCACAGTTCTTTTAAATAGAGATAGAAAACATAATATCACAAAACACCATCTCTTTCCCTCCCAGTTATAATAAAGGTAAAGGTTTCCCCTATCCAATAATTTTAGACTCTAGGAGCAAGTGCTCATCTCCATTTCTTAGCCAAGGGAGCCAGTAATGTACAAAGAGATTTCTGTGGTCATGTGGCCAGCATGACTATCCGCTGAGATACGAGGAATGCTTTTACTTTCCCACCTATACCTATTTATCTACTCACATTTCAATGTTTTTGAGCTGCTGAACAGGAGCTAGGCAAAGACTCAGCTCATTCTGTCATGCAGTTCTGGGGTCTTGAACTCAAACTCTAAGCTTTCCAACAAACAAGCTCAGCCCCTTTAAGTGCTGAGCCATCTCTCCCCTTTTCCCATTTATAATATGAAACGTTAACTACCAGAAATAAAATTTGAATCAGGCAACTACTATAATGGAAGACTATTAGGAATTCGAGCTGTAAGCTAGAATGAGAAGCAGGAAAAAAAAGTCCCAGAAGAAAGCAGTGAATAACTGGGCTCGGGTAAGTATTGACATTATAGTTCTTTCTAGTTAGTGTGGGAAACCAACAATGGAATATGTTCTGTGGTGACATATCCTGACTTGTTATAAGTAATTGACTTTCTCGATTTGGGCTGTCACCTTAATTCTGCTCCACGCAAGCAATGAAAGTGAGAACAGGATGAGCCATCTCTTCTGGCTCAATACCAAGCTTAGAGTATATGTGCTCCGTGTCAGACAGCTTTTAATAGAAACTGGAACAAATTCAATTTTATATAGCAAATGGAAAAATAGAAATGCCTATTTTAGCTGATTTAGTGCACACAAAGGGTGCTAGGTTGGCACAATTGGACCAGCATGTTTTATCGTTATTCACAATGTATATAAGGAGACAAATCCCAATTTTTCTTTGGCTCTTGTATTAAAGAATTGTTGGGAATAAGAAAGAGCTCCAGTGCATTTTGTGAAGTACAGTGAATTTATGAGGGGACAGGTAAGATAAGTGATTGCAAAGGTTTTCTTTGACATTTTGAGACAGACAGATGATAAAGCGATGACTGACATATTTAATTGTGAACATTCAGAGAGATAAAGAGTTTTGGGGCTATCATTTCACATAAATAGTCCTGCTTTAGGATTGAAGTATCTTCCTTCAATGTTGCTCAAAAATGATTATCAGAGGCAACAATAAACGGATTTGGTATCTGAAAAGCTGAAAGCAGATCGTGAAATCTCATTCAGTTTTCTTTCAACTCTAGAAAACTGTTCAGCAAGACAAAATATTTGTAGTAACTGCATTTTGAAACAATGTGTGCTTAAGGTTTATTTGGATTGTGGTAGGATATAAATACAATAAATATACTATATATTACTACACTTATCTAGGAAGAGGTAGTTCAATCCAAAAAAGAAGCCTTTTTATCAAATATTCATTCTCCTACACCTTGTATGATTAAAAATTATACTCAGTTTAGTTCAATTATTTATTTGTCACAGACACAAAATATATGAGACACAGATTTAAGAAAATTGCTAATCACAGACAACAGCAATCAAATAAACATTAGCACTAGAATGTTATCTGTATGAATTCTAAAACTTCTATAACAAAATTTACAAATATTTATAGAGATTAAGTCACCATGATCTGACAATAAGTGTTGAAGGTAGATTAAGTCTGAATATTTTAGAAAGTAAATCATTAACTCAATTATTACAATCTAAAAAGAAAATTGGTTTTGATTTATATAAGATCCATTTTGCTGCAATAAAGCCAGTTTCATATGGGGTTTTCTTAAATTTATCTTCCAATAGAGCACTTGGTAACTCATATGAAAATATCTCCTATAGCTGAATATTTCAGTTTTACTTATAACTATTTAGCAACACCCAAGCTAATATAATGCTCATCTAACTAGACTATGCTCAGTAAAAAAGGTTTACATTTTTTTTGTCTCACTGTAGCTATAATTCTCATCCTTAGTTCCAACTTGGTCTAATCAAATTCAACATAATAAAGCCTCTTGTGAAGGTTTATAATGATTCAGCTTTTGCAAAATTGATCCTTTCCTTTCAATAGTATGTCTGTCAATCAAAACATGTTTCCTGTTTGCAAGAGAGAGAGAGAGACAGAGACAGAGACAGAGACAGAGACAGAGACAGAGACAGAGAGACAGAGAGAGAGAAAGAGAGACAGAGAGAGACAGAGAGACAGAGACAGAGAGACAGAGAGAGACAGAGAGAGAGACAGAGAGAGAGAGAGACAGAGAGAGAGACAGAGAGAGAGACAGAGAGACAGATAGACAGAGAGAGAGACAGACAGAGAGAGAGAGACAGAGGGAGAGAGACAGAGAGACAGAGAGACAGAGAGACAGAGAGAGAGAGAGACAGAGACAGAGAGACAGAGAGAGAGACAGAGAGAAAGAGAGAGAGAGACAGAGAGACAGAGAGAGACAGAGAGAGAGACAGAGACAGTGAGACAGATACACAGAGAGACAGAGACAGATAGAGAGAGAGAGACAGAGACAGAGAAAGAGAGACAGAGAAACAGAGAGAGAGAGAGAAAGAGAGAGGGAGGGAGGGAGGGAGAGGGAGAGGGAGAGCCCAAGTGGACTCAGCGACAGTTTAGCTCTCTGCTTAGCATATAGGAGCTTTGACAACTTTTGGAAAATGAAGGCCATATTATCAAAAGATGAAACCATGGCGATTATGTAGAAATCAATAATAAAGATTCTAAAACAAGACCTTACCTAACACCTCCCTTAGTTAGAATACTCTTAGCACAAATGTGTTCTATAGTACAGCGAGCTTCTATCTATAGTCTCTCATTTTGCAGTAATAAAAGTAAACGTCTGTCAGTGGAAAGCTCCTTCATTTTGTGCTGTAACATTTCTCTGGAGACAGACTGAAAAGCAAGCCTGAAGTCTATAGTGGCTGCATTAGACCCTAATAAATAAATAAATAAATGGTAATGAGACAGGCTGCAAAACAAAATCTCAGCCTCTAGCATCATCTTTATTTAACAAGAATGACTCCAAGCTCCACATAAACTCACAAGCTTTCTTAAAAAAAAAAAGAATGATATGTAGCTGCAGAAGAAAGGAAGGAAGGAAGGAAGGAGGAAGGAGGAAGGAAGGAAAGAAGAAAGAAAAGAAGAAAGGAAGGACAGAAGGAGGGAAGGAAGGAAGGAAGGAATGGTGCGGTAAGGTAAAGTAGAAAATTGCCTGTATTTTACCTTACTTCTTTACACCATTTCTACTTTTCCTTCCTTCCTTCCTTCCTTCCTTCCTTCCTTCCTTCCTTCCTTCCTTCCTTCCTTCCTTCCTTCCAACTCTTTGTCTGCACATCTTAGTTACAAGGATTTCCTGGAAATAAAACTCTAAGAAAGAGATACATCTTTTAGGTGTATGACCATACATATTGTTCAAACAACAACCCAGGTCTTGTATTACAAAATTAAAGGGAGCGTGAAGTAAATAAGTAAGGAAATATATTTAAATTTCGTTCTAAATCAATTTAAATGATTACACTAGGGTCAGTACCTATCCAACCTGAGCTGATTTCAAATAAGCTAAACAAAATCACTCTGGAAAGGCAGATCACCAGAAAATTCCATACAAGTAGCCTATACTGGGAGGCTAATTTCCATATTGTTGCCAAGGAAATAGCATGGAGATTTCTGCCTATGAAGATGGAAGCTGTTGATCCCTGTCACATGACTGCTCAGATATTCACTCCTCTACTTTTATAAGTGCAAACTGGGATAATAGGAACTTTTTAAAAGAAAGCATTTTCAGGGGAAAGGAATTGTAGTTTATGAAGGGATCTTCTTAAATTATACAAGTGTGGGAAATGGCAGTGTTCTCTTTCTAAATAGCTTCCTTTGTACTATCCTGAATTCTAGCAAAAACAACAAAGTTATGAATGAGTCTCATTACTTAAATAACTCTGAAGCAATTCCATCTCATGTAAAATAGAATGCAATACATTTTTGTCACCTAATTTGCCCTAACCTAAGCATTGTTTTCTGAATATGTTAATTGTTTTTAGCAATAGCAATAGCAATAGCAGTTAGACTTATATACCGCTTCATAGGGCTTTCAGCCCTCTCTAAGCGGTTTACAGAGTCAGCATATTGCCCCCAACAGAAATCCAGGTCCTCATTTTACCCACCTCGGAAGGATGGAAGGCTGAGTCAACCCTGAGCCGGTGAGATTTGAACAGCCGAACTGCAGAACTGCAGTCAACTGCAGTTTTGAGACTATTACCCTGTTTTCCCAAAAATAAGACCTCCCCAGATAATAAGCACAATCAGGCTTTTGAGCGCATGCACTAAAATAATCCCTCCCCCCAAAATAACCCTTCCCTGAAAATATTGCAACACATCAGCAGCCATGAGGTGACCACACTTGCTGCCTCCTGCATCTCAAAAATAATAAGACCTCCCCGAAAATAAGGCCAAGCGCTTATTTCGGGGGTCAAAAGAAAATAAGACCCTGCCTTATTTTCAGGGAAACATGGTATATGCATAAAAATGTAATAGCCACAATGGAGGAATGCTTTGTGAAAATGACAGAATTAATAGAGATGGGGAAATTAACTTGTCTGATTAGGGAAAGGGCAATAACCACATTTATTAGCATCTGGAAACCACGGATGGATATTTTGCTGATGAAATTAAAAAAAATAAGAACTTGTAATTTATGGGTTTGATAATTAGAAAAAATAGATTAGGGAAAGAAAAGAATTATGATGTAATTTTAGAGATAGCCAAAAATAAATGTTCTAATAATTGCTGTAAAGAAGCTCAGAAACCACTTTATAATCTTTTCCTTTCTTTTTTCTTGCTCTTTGTTTTTCTTCGTTTTCTTATTTCTTTGTTTCTTCACTAAAATCTGTCTTACTTTCTCTTTTTTAAATTTTCTTTAAGAGAAGTATACATAATGTTATTATTAGCATTATTGATACCATTTATTAATCCTAGGATTGCCATATTAATACATTGCTAGCGTCCTGAATAGAAATAAATACTCTTACATTTATATAATCTATTATAAATGTAAAGAGTCCCCTCACACATATATGCTAGTCATTCCCAACTCCAGGGGGCGATGTTCATCTCCATTTCAAAGCTAAAGAGCCAGTGCTGTCCAAAGATGTCTCCGTGGTCATGTAGCCAGCATGACTAACTTCCAAAGGCGCACAGAACGCTGTTATCTTTGTACTGCTGAATTGCTGACTTTTCTGATCGACAAGCTCAGCATCTTAGCCACTGAGCCACCACGTTCCTTTTATAATATATTATAATGTAGTATAAATAAATAGGCACTTAGAATTAGCAAAATATCAGACATGTAAAATTCCTCTTTAGTTTAAACGATTTATCAGACGGGATTCAGAGCTTCTCAGTCTATGGCGAATCCTACAATGTATTTCCTACATCAATGTTTCTCATAAAGACTAGAATTAAATAGTTATAAACTGGAATTTTACAGGAATATAATCATGTAGATATAGCTAGATATGACTGATAAATTTTGTTTGAGATGAAGGCAGAATTCTGGGGAAACCTCAAAGCACTTGCAATTATCCCTAACTTTTCCAAATGCTCTGATCTAGACTTCACAAAATCACGAAACAGACTCCTTATCCTGAAAATAACCTCTTTTTATTAAGCTAATGTGAATTCCTCTCATTCACATCCAGCAAAGTCCCAGCAAACAGACTTTCAAAAGTGAATTTACAACTGCAAACTTTATTTGGCTTGGAGAGCTCCCAGGCTGATATCTTCCAAATGAAATGTTGTACAAGAAAATACTTTGCAAGGAGTCTCTGAGAGTCACAAACAAATCTTCACACTAATTAAAAGAACAAATTATCTCCTGCAAAGTCCACTCCCCTTTTGCTCCTCTTTATTTCCTATGGGAGGGGCCATTCATGGTCCACCTGTGCCTTTACTCCCAAGTCAACCTCTGTTCCTTAATTGTTCCCTTCTCTTGACAGCTCTGTGTATGTGCACATCCGGAACAGATTCCAGCTGTTCTTATGCCCCATTGATCTCCGACTCCAAAGGCAGCTGATAACTCTCAGATGGCTCTGGCTCCATCTCTGCCTCCGACGCAGAGCACTCATCAGAGCCTTCCCCAGAACCTAGGACTGGCCCATGTTCCTCCCCAACCTCCTCACTGTCTGAGTCTGCCACCAGCTCCGCTGGCCACTGGTGGTCCACAACACCAAAACCAGAAGATGGCAAATAGCATGGTACATAACTTAAGAAAATGATTTTTCTCCCCTCCTTTTGAACCTGTTTTGGAGACCCCTATGATTCCACATAATCTGAAATATTTTGAAGTTTCAAAATAGCATGTGCCCCAGGCTACAATGCAAACCTTAAAATGCAAGCCCATCCATTAACAATCTTGAAGACATTTCACTTCTCATCCAAGAAGGTTCTCCAGTTCAGATCTGAAGAAACTTCATGGATGAGAAGCGAAACATCTTCTAGCAAAAACAAAGACAGTTCAGCTGCCTATTGAAAAAGTTCCTTTAGAACATCTCTTCCAGCACAAAATGTATTCCTTTGTTTTTTTTCTTTCATATAAGTAAACTTCCCCAAAAAGCTAAATGTATCACATCTTTTTATCAGTAAGGAATTGAAATAAATGCTCTTATTCTATTTGCCATGTAACTGGTCTGGATCCTCTTTAAAGAATATAAAATGTCAGTGTATTCACAGCTGGCAGAGACATGGTAAGAATGTCAGCCAATGGGAGCTGAAACAGTAAGGAGCCTGGGTGTGGCTAAGCTTTGAGCTCTAAACTGAAACTAATATGTCTGCAACTCTGACTCAAAACTGAAACTGTTCTCTGCTGTTCCCTCTTCTGCCTGTGTTTGCCTGTAACTCTCTACCATGTTGGAAGAGTCACTCTTGGTATTCATGTGTTATTATCTATATAAAGAGAAGTGAATGAATCCTGCTGAATCAGTTACCTGTGTGTACTTTCTGGATTTGATTGCTGCACAAACTCTGGCATAAAATGGTGATGATGTTGCATTGATGCTTTACCCTGAAGGAAACCAAAGATTGCCTGAGAGTTGTAGTAATACATGAAGTGTGCTTTAAGAAGTTTTAAAAATCTAAGTTATTTGCATCAACACAGAATGAAGAAGAGGGAAGATTAAATACCATAAATTTACATTGTGGTATTAGGCAGAATACTTCCCGAGAGGTTACAATAGTTTAAAAATCAGTTCAATATTTAGACAGTTGATTTTATACTATGTATTATACATTTTCTTAGTTTTGTCCTGTAGTTTCTCTGTACGAGAAGAATAGATAATAGAATTAATTACCCTAGCTATTACAGATAGAAAGGTACCACATGGAGAGAAGTGCTACTTTTAGAAATTGTAGAACAAAAAATATCCTGGAATTGGCAAAACATGTTTTCCTAAGATCATAATATTTCTTTATTGCTCTCCTCCCTGGAGTCTCAAAGAGTGCAATAACTTCACCAAAAACAAGGATCTTTAAATAGCTTAACAATTATTTTATACTTCTCTCCCCATTCCACAGTTGTTTCAGAGAACCACCTGTTCCTGCTGCTTGGTTAAAACATCATCTCCATGCAACTTAATGTACCTTCAAATAGAAAAAGGAAGAACAGTTCTTCTGCTTGGGTCAAATAGCAGATCTTGAGGATGAATGGATGGTAGATAGATAGGAATACATGAGGGCATTCACATTTAAAAAATATTTTTCAAGAAAAAATATTGTTTGTTTTTTTTCTTTTCTTTTTTTAATTTATTCAGAAACATTTTTTTTTTAAAAAAACAGTGCATTGTCAAGGTATACCATTTACAGATAAGGAAACAAAAATTGGTATAAATATTAACATATAAACTAGTAACAATAATGATAATATAGTGATAATATAACCAAAAAAGCTTTAACTAAGTTTTTTTCTTAGAGGTAAAGGTAAAGGTTCCCCTGGGATAAATGTTCTAGTTGTTCCTGACTCTAGTGGGTGGTGCTCATTTCCATTTCTAAGTCAAAGAGCCAGCCCTGTCTGAAGACATCTCCATGGTCATGTGGCTTGCATGACTCAATGCCGAAGGCACACAGAACCTTCTCACCAAAGGTGGTTCCTATTTTTCTATTTGCATTTTTACATGATTTCGAACTGCTAGGCTGGGAGAAGCTGGGACAAGTAACGGGAGCTCACTCCATTATGCGGCGCTAGGGATTCGAACCGCTGAACTGTCAACCTTTCTGATCGACAAGCTCAGTGTCTTAGCCACTGAGCCACCATGTCCCTTTTAAGTTTCTTCTTACATTAGCATATTTACATTTTGGTTGGTTATTGTGGTTATAATTATATACATCTCTATTTTCAGTGCTAACATTTATAATATTACTTTCTCCAATTTCTACCTATTGCCTCTATCCATTCATAGAATTTATTCAAAATCATATAATATTCTGTGTCTTCTTCATCTTTAATTTTAAAGGTTAATCTAACTATTTCAGCACAGTGTAAAATTTTTCGAATTGCAGCCTCCTCTGATGGGGTGTTTACATTTTCCCAATGTTTAGCATATATGATCCTTGCTGCTGTCAGTATATGTAAAAATATGTGGTCCCTTTATCATAGCCCTCTGGTAATATACTTAGGAGACATGTTTCTGGCTTCAACTCAATATTCTATTTAATTATCATTTCCAGTCAATTTTTGTATTTTCTCCCAATATTTTCTTGCTTTCCTGCTTTACTGCACTTCCACCACATGTGTTGTCGGCAGTCATTTCCATCAACCCCTTCACTCAGCATGTCCTCTTTGCTTTTGCTACCTGGGGTCTGATTACATTTCCAGCACTTGGCGGATAGGTTACTAAACATTTTCACCAGTCTTGCAGGTGATAAATGCCACCTTGTAGAACATTTTATAAAGATTTGAGGATGGATGGGTGGTAGATAGATAGCAATAGCAATAGCAATAGCAGTTAGACTTATATACCACTTCATAGGGCTTTCATCCCTCTCTAAGTGGTTTACAGGTTTTACAGCATATTGCCCCCAACAATCCGGGTCCTCATTTTACCCACCTCGGAAGGATGGAAGGCCGAGTCAACCCTGAGCCGGTGAGATTTGAACAGCTGAACTGCAGGACTGCAGTCAGCTGAAGTAGCCTGCAGTGCTGCATTTAACCACTGAGCCACCTCGGCGCAGTGGACATTCACATTTAAAAATATTTTTCAAGAAAAATATTGTTTGTTTGATTTTTCCGTATACCATTTGGGGTCAATTTCATGGGCATATTTCATCTGATCTCAAATACTCATGAGTTTGGCTCCCTGGACTCTGAGCTATTACAGTTCACTGTAAGGAACAAATCCGTTAAATCTCATGTAAACCTAATTGAGTTTATGGAGCATTAGGATGGGTAGTGACCTCTGTGCTGTAGTTGTAATAAAAATGAATCCCCTTCAAACTATTAGTCCCAGATTAGAACTTTTTTATTAGTTCCCTTAGAAATATTTGAGTCTTCTTGTGTTTTAATGGTCTTGCATTCTACCGTTTCCTTACTTTAGCAAGTTTTCAGTGCTTGGTGACTTTTGCATTCATATTTTAATCTGGCTCATATTGTCAAGATTTCTGTGTGATTTGTTTCTTTTGGTACATCATGTGACATTTGCCATCAAAAAGAGCCGGGGTGGCGCAGTGGTTAAATGCAGCACTGCAGGCTACTTCAGCTGACTGCAGTTCTGCAGTTCGGCTGTTCAAATCTCACTGGCTCAGGGTTGACTCAGCCTTCCATCCTTCCGAGGTGGGTAAAATGAGGACCCGGATTGTTGTTGGGGGCAATATGCTGATTCTGTAAACTGCTTAGAGAGGGCTGAAAGCTCTATGAAGCGGTATATAAGTCTAACTGCTATTGCTATCTAACATTATCCATCATACTGAAATTGAGGAAAGGGGGACATACATTTCCCAGAAATGCACACTCAAAATAGTTATTTTCTATCTGCATTGATGGTTAATGTATACAGTAGTCTTCGCTTAATGAAATGCATGCTCTGTTCTATATAGAGAACTTCCAAATTTTGTTTTTTATAGTGTCTTATCTCTTTTATTCCTTCCCTCACACAGTCTTTTTCTGTGTGTTTCCCTTCAGTGGTCCCTAGTGTGTGTGGAGGAGAAAGAAAGATAGAAACACAATTATTTATTCTCCTTGAATTCTAGAACATTGTTAAAATGTCCTGGCTGACATCTTGCTTGTTCTCTGCAGTCATTTCCATCAATCCCTTCCTCAGCATGTCCTGTTTGCTCTTGCTACCTCTTCAGCTACAGATATCTCCTTGTTGATACGCTTAATATGTATCATTGAATGCCAGTTCATGACATTCAAAATCAACTCCAGTCATCTCCAAGTTCTTTTTCCTCCTCCTCTCCTCCTCCTCCTATACTCAACATTTCTCCCCCTTTATGTGTTCACAGCTTTACAGGAGGCATGAAGCTGTACAATATATGTAAAACATTGAGTCTGATTTTGGACTATAGGGAAAATATTTTATCCTTGAATAATCTTTTAACATCAAGACCACCATCAACGCTAGTCCATCAAAGCAGCCACATGTACAAATGTTTTGATCACTGATCACACTGCAAGATATTAATTACTTTTGATTTTAATTAAAAACCCTAGGAGTTTAAGTTTGGTCAAATTCTTCACATTAGCATGTCTTTTGTTATTATTTTCAGGTTTTCTAACTGCCTCACTGATGCAGGCTGAGTGGTTACTCTGGAACTTTAATGAGCCAATGTCCTCCATATTATATATTGATAGAAAACTGTAGACCAGTCTATTTAGGGCAGTTCTTGGATCTTCCTTGAGACTGACAAGACAGTTGACATTACTCCAGTGGTGAGTTCCTACTGGTTCAGACTGGTTCAGCTTGGTGGCCTAGGTCTCTGGAACTGGCAGCGACCCAGGCCTGCCATGCCCCTGAACTGGTTCTCCTGGTGGCTATGTAGGCACCGCCATCTTGTTTTTGGCTTCTGCGCATGCACAGAGCAATTTTCATTGTACTGTGCATGCACATGCAGCGTGCATGAGACACATCCCTGAGCAAACCGGCAGTAGCACTGCTGGTACCCACCACTGCATTACTCATAATATAGCCTTTATTGTCATTGTACATCAAGTATACAACAAAATTGGTGTAAGCCTCACCGGTGAAATCCATGACAAAAAATACAAACAACATAAATAGTATAAAGAATAAGCCCTATGCAAGTAATTAGGGGGGGAACTTAGTCATTTCTGCGTGTGTGTGGAGTGATTGTGGTTGTGATTGTTATCCAATGGAAAGGAACTAATTGTGAGCAAATATGTGTAGTAGTGGACACAGATTGACTGAGAAAATCATTTGTTTCATTAATTTACTAATAAAAATAATGTCTTCACTCCTTTTTAAGTCCACATTCATTTCTGAAAGCCTCTTGACATTTATTCTATGTTGTAATAGTACTAGCTTAAGTAACCGAAGAGAAAAATACTGGGTCAGTAAGAACTTGGATGGTTTAATGCAAAGATTAAAATGGTGTACTTTGCTTCATCACTTCACAAGCATACTTCAATGACATGATCAATTATGGGGAGCTAAACTCAGCAGGTTTAAGCTTTCTTTTTTTATTATCATTATTCTTTAGCATTTTAAGAGCCCAGCAAGTGACTAGACTGCAAGCTTGCTTCAAGACTCTCTAATTTGTTCCAAATTATCACAATTAAGGAGAATACTTTAAAGTGCACATAATTACACAAAGGATGTATTCAAGTTCATAGTAATTTGTCCTGGCATTTTTAAATAAGCTCACTTGCTATTTTTTCTCCCTCTGAAGTGGTAAATCTTTGCTATAAGTGGGCAGTGCTTTGAGACTAGTTCAAGAGTCCTTTTACCATTCCAGTGCACATCATCCTGTGCGTATATTTGTCAGATCTGCCACCTCACTCCTACTTTTGCCTAGTTTTGATGCCAGCCTGTCATAGACTCTGGGGAGGAGGAAGCTGGCTGGAAGGGGGGAATTCCAAATTGCTTTGTGCCAGTTGTAAAACCACTTCAAGGTCACATAGCTAGAGAGAAGGATGCAGCTGAATTCCAAAGCCGGTCATTCCAAAAGCATCTGGTTTGATTGGATACGAGGGGACCAATTGGAGGGCAAATGTGAAAACCAGGGGAATTTCACTAGGGAATTGGTGCCAGAACCTCAGACCTGCCTTTATTTTGCTGTTCTTCACTTTACCTCAGCCTAAGAAATGGAGTCATGGATCATTTTTGCCTAGAATTCCAGTCAAGGAAGATCTGACAATGCTCAGTTATATACATCAGTTATGAAATTCCATCCATCTTGACATTAAGATCATGTGCGTAGATGAGGCCATAATATCATACTTTAGAATAGAAGAATACAATGTAATTCTTTATTGCCCAAATGTCATTGGACACACAAGGAATTTGTCTGTGGTTCATATGCTCTCAGTGTACGTAAAAGAAAAGATACATTCGTCACAAATCATAAGGTACAACACTTAATGATAGCCATAGGGTACAAATAAGCAATCAAATCATATTAGGAAACAATCAATATAAATCGTAAGGATACAAGCAACAAAGTTACAGTCATGCAGTCATAAGTGGGAGGAGATGGATGATAGGAATGATGAGAAGATTTATAGTAATAGTAATGCAAACTTAGTGAATAGTATGGCAGTGTTGAGGGAATTATTTGTTTAGCAGAATGATGGTGTTTGGGGAAAACAAGAGCCGAGGTGGCGCAGTGGTTAGGGTGCAGTACTGCAGGCCACTTCAGCTGACTGCTATCTGCAGTTCAGCGGTTCAAATCTCACCGGCTCAAGGTTGACTCAGCCTTCCATCCTTCCGAGGTGGGTGAAATGAGGACCCAGACTGTGTGGGCAATATGCTGACTCTGTAAACTGCTTAGAGAGGGCTGAAAGCCTATGAAGCGGTATATAAGTCTAACTGCTATTGCTATTGCTATTGCTAAAAGATACATTCGTCATGAATCATAAGGTACAACACTTAATGATAGCCATAGGGTACAAATAAGCAATCAAATCATATTAGGAAACAATCAATATAAATCGTAAGGATACAAGCAACAAAGTTACAGTCATGCAGTTATAAGTGGGAGGAGATGGATGATAGGAATGATGAGAAGATTTATAGTAATAGTAATGCAGACTTAGTGAATAGTATGGCAGTGTTGAGGGAATTATTTGTTTAGCAGAGTGATGGTGTTTGGGGAAAAAAACTCTTCTTATGTCTAGTTGTTCTGATGTGCAGTGCTCTATACTTAGTTTTAGTATAATTTTTAACTCTTATTTGTCAGGGTACAATTTGATAGAGGATAATAACAATGCAGTTGCAAATTCTTATGATTTTAATTATATGCACCTTAATAACTGCAGGTTACCTGAAAAAAGAAGTGGTTTTTTTCCGAAGAAGTGGAAAGCTTGGGGACTTTGGGAAGTGATGATTATTATAGTAAAAAGCACTGTGGTAATATTTAACCTTTCTTTTTTGTAATTAGGCCAGATTTAAGTAGCCTCCTGAAATACAATACTGTAGGTCTTTCCAGCAGGGCTTGGTTTGTGGATAAAATAAAGAGTCACTTCTGACTATTTCTTACACAAATGTGTCAAAGATTTTGCCTGCCTATGTAATGATAGAGTGAAAGTATCTGATAGCAAATTGTATAAGTTACTTTCCAGTTACCAGCATGATATTTCTTGAGTCAAATAAGTCATTCTCTCTTATTTTAAAGATCCTTTCTTTGATTCAAACTGCCCAATTGCAAGTGGAACAAACTTCCTGGGTAATATAGAATGCCATAAAACATCGCTTATATTTATTTTCTTCGAGCTTGCTGATAAACTAGTTTCACCCTGCATGAGGTATTTACAAGTATTTTGCTTTTATGAATGAAGGCAAATATGCATGTTTCAGGATAATGTTGCAGGAACCAATCTGGGTCAGTCACTGGGATCAGAGGTGTGGTCTTCGGAGCTTTCAGACTCGTGCTGGATCACATGCTTAGGGAACTTCTATCTCATCAGAATATGTTTTTAGAATAGAATAGAATTCTTTATTGGCCAAGTGTGGTTGGATACACGAGGAATTTGTCTTTGGTGCATGTGCTGTCAATGTACATAAAGAAAAAATAAAATACATTAATCAAGAATTGTAAGATACAACACTTAGTGATAGTCACAGGTTACTAATAAGCAATCAAATCTTACTAGGAAACAAATAACATAAATTGTAAAGATACAAGCAACATAGTTGTAGTCATAAGTGGGAAGAGATAGATACTAGGAAGGATGATAATAATAATAGTAATACAGTCTTAGTAAATAATTTGACAGTGTTGTATGAATTAGTTGTTTAGCAGGGTGGTGGCATTTGGGGAAAAAGTTGTCCTTTTGTCTAGTTGTTCTGGTGTGCAGAGCTCTATAGCATTGTTTTGAGGGTAGAAGTTGAAACAATTTATGTTCAGGATGCAGGGGGTCTGTAGATATTTTCAGCCCTCATAATAGGGAAGGATAAGCAAAATGCTTGAAGAAATGCTTAAAGAGTGATTGTTACCATAGTGAGTGAGGAAATATGGCAAAACAGCCTTTATATTATATAGTTTTATATTTTGTGGGTCACAAGAACATCAAGTTCTGGGTGCACGTACCTTACTTTCAGGAACATTAACTTTCAAGTCTATACAGAAGAGCTATTGCAAAAGAACCCAAAATTCTGTGTCTGTGGTGTGTGTGTGTGTGTGTGTGTGTGTGTGTGTGTGTATAACAATAGCTCCACTGTGATACAGAGATTCATTGTGACACAGCATGGACTTGAATCATGGATCTGGTTCAATCTCAGCTTTAGAAACTCATTGGGTAACCATGGAGTAGTCACTGTATTTCAAGCCAACTAACTTCATATGGTTGCATTGTTAGTGTTGGTGGAGGGGATCTTGCTGGTTCTTTGATTGGCCCATTTATTTGCAGTTCCTAGATTGGGGTATTGTTTAATTCTTGATGATGCTTTGATATTAATCTTGGCGTTCATCTATGCTAATCTGGTTGAAAAATGCTGGTTATTTTGTCTTTTTTTGTCCCTTTTTTGGCTTGTTGATTATGTCTTTTGAATGGTATGTAGGTGCTGCATATGCCTACATGCCTATTGATGGCTGATTTGTCAGAGTGCCAGCTACATTAAGAATAAGGTTACTGGATTTGCATAGGGCAACGTCGACTCTTATTAAACAACAAAATTCATCCTGAAACAATTTAGAGTACTGTTATTTGGCCTGAATCCAGTTCACTTCTATAACCCTCCCTCATCTGCACATAAGAGGCAAACCAAAATCTGACTCTAAGGGCCAGGACACATTATTATGTTGAGGCTGAGTGGATCAAGCAGGCTTTGATAGCAGAAGACACATAAAATGGAAGCAGATAAATGAGGGTAATGCAATAGCTATATGCAAAAGCAATTGCAAAACACATGCTTAGGGATCTATAGAAAACCCAGCAGAAAGTGTGCCAGCTTTATTGAAATGTTTCTTAGCTTAATTTTTTCCCCTCTTAAAATTCAACTAGTATTTTTCTAGGGGGGATTGCAATATAATAACATTAAGCCTCAAGTAAAATGTTCAGGCTGCTGGAGATCTGAATTTTATCAATTTTGCATATTTGTTGGTGAAAAATATTTTTTACTAGATTCACTTTCATATATAGGAAAAAAAAATGCACATCATGTTTTGCTCCTGCAATCCAATGTTGTTGAATACAGGTAGTCATCTTACTTATGATCATAATTGAGCCCGGAATTTCTGTTGCTAAGCAAGACAGTTATTAAGTAATGTTTGTCTCCATTTTAACGACTTTGCTTGTCAGACTTATGAAATGAATCACTGCAGTTGTTAAGTTAGGAACATGGCTGTTAAATGAATCTGGCTTCCACATTGACTTTGTTTGTCAGGAGGCCGCGAATGTGATCACATTGCCCTGGGACACTGCAACTGTCATAAATATGAGACAGTTGCCAAGCATCTGAATTTTACTTGGACTTCAGTAAGGCATTTGACAAGGTAGACCATAACCTACTACTAGATAAAGTAGAAGAATGTGAGTTAGACAGCATCACCACCAGATGGATTCGTAACTGGCTGACCAACCACACTCAACATGTAGTCCTCAATGGAACTGCATCTACATGGAGGGAAGTATGCAGTGGAATACCCCAAGGCTCTGTTTTAGGTCCAGAACTCTTCAACAGCTTCATGATTTGGATGAGGGAATAAATGGGGAACTCATCAAATTTTCACATGACACCAAGCTGGCAGGAATAGCCAACATTCCAGAAGCTAGGCTAAAGATACAGAAGGATCTTGACAAACTTGAACATTGGGTACTATCTAATAAAATGAAATTCAATGGTGAAAAGAGTAAGGTTGTAAGGCAAGAAAAACAAAATGCACAGGTACAGTATAGGTGGTACCTTGCTAAATAGTAGTAACTATGAGAGGGATCTTGACAACCATTTAAATAGGAGCCAGCAGTGTTCAGCAGCTGCCAAAAAAGCCAACACAGTTCTAGGCTACATAAACAGAGGGATAGAATCAAGATCACATGAAGTGTTAATACCACTTTATAATGCCTTGGTAAGGCCACACTTGGAATACTGCATTCAGTTTTGGTTGCCATGATGTAGAAAAGATGTGGAGACTCTAGAAAGAGTGAAGAGAAGAGCAACAAAGATGATTAGGGGACTGGAGGTTAAAACATATGAAGAACAATTACAGAAACTGGGTATGTCTAGTTTAATGAAAAAAAAAGGACTAAGGGAGACATGATAGCAGTGTTCCAATATCTAAGGGGTTGCCACAAAGAAGAGGGGGTCAAACTATTCTCCATGGCACCTGAGTGTAGAACAAGAAGCAATGTGTGGGAACTAATCAAGGAGAGAAGCAATTTAGAACTGAGGATAAATTTCCTGACAGTTAGAACAATTAATGAGTGGAATAACTTGCCTCCAGAAGTTCTGAATGCCCCAACACTGGAAGTCTTTAAGAAGATGTTGGATAGCCATTTGTATGAAATGGTATAGGGTTTCCTGCCTAGGCAGGGGGTTGGACTAGAAGACCTCCAAGGTCCCTTCCAACTCTGCTATTGTATTGTATTGATCATGTGACTATGGGGATGTTGTGATGCTTGTAAGTGTGAAAATGGCCATAAGCAATGGTGGGATGCAACTGGTTTAACAACCAGTTCGGTGAGTGCACACTTTGCACTTGTGTGCCACATTCAAAAAAATGATCTTTTTAGGCTTCAAAACTAACCTTCTATGTCAGCACCTGTGAGTAAAACAGCTGACAGCTGACTCTGCCACGTGAATCAGCTGAGCTAAAAAATAGGGAAATATAGGACAGGAATGTGCAGGTGCAGGTGGGCAGGTCCAAATGCTCACCAGAACTACCAGTTCCAAATTTCACCCCTGGCCATAAGTCAACTTTTTTCAGCGCTGTTGTAACTTTGAATGGACTTTGAATGTAAGCTGAGAACTACCTGTCAATAGTTGTTCTGTAGGACAGGATTGGGAGCAAATACTCAGAAAATAATAATGCACTGAGTCTTCTGTCCGTTTTTCATCCTTATTTCCTAGTGTCTTTTCTACCGATAAATGCCAAGCGTGCTAAGCGAAAATAAAAATAAAAATGCAGCGTTAACACAAGTCAATGAACAACAGCAACAAACTGCTGCAGGAAGTTTAGAATCAAAAATATATTGATTATTATTGTCCAGCCAATTGTTAATGGGGATGCTGTGCATTAGGAATGCTGACAATAAAACTGGCTGTTGCAGTGGCAATGTATGTGTTAAGACATCTCCCTTAAAGTCTCCTCTTTTGTTTTGTTTCACTTAACCATTAAAAAAATAAAGCAAAATAACAAAATCATAAAAACAAGTCAAAAATCTTATTGCTGGGATCCCTTAAACTTAGAAGTGCAAACACAGAATATTATTATGGATTTATTCTCCTTTTATCACACAGCATTGGCAACCTGGGGAAAATAAAGATTTCTGATGACGTGCAACATCTCAGTAATAAATAAATAAAAGGATGAATAATATCAACCACTCACACTAGCAAAATTGGCCAGATATTCTGCATTGCTTACTTAAAGGTATGTCACGAGGTGGAAATGAACACTTCAAATTGTTTTAGAAACACAGAACTGTGCCTTGTGCCTTTTTTGCAGCTTCTGTTTATAGAATAACAATCTCACTAGACAGAATATAGCAACATATTGCAGTGCTTTAGGCATGCTTAATAGGAATTCCACATGACCTGCCTCTGTAGATTTTTGAGGATCCGATTGCAGGACAAGATGCCAGACGCAGAAGTCCTCTCCAGAGCAAGCCATCAGTTCTCACTCTTCTTATGAAAGCCAAAACATGCTGGGCAGCCCATGTTGGAAGGATGCCAAACCAACGCATCCCCAAACAGTTGCTCTATGGTGAGCTGTCTCAAGGAAAGTGACCTCACGGGGGGACAAAGGGAGCAATACAAAGACACATTGAAAACCTCCTTCTAGTCCCTGGATATTGATACCATGTCCTGGGAAACCTTGGCAGAAGATGGATCGACATGGCACATGCTGATCCACCAAGGCTGCCAGACATCTGAGGACAGAAGAACAACCACAGTACAAGAGAAGCGAGCACTCCGCAAAGCCAGAGCTGCAAATGCTACAACAATGGTGCCCACACATGTCTGCCCAACATGTGGCAAAACATTTCATGCCCATATAGGCCTTACCAGCCATCTGCAGACACAGCATGGACAGCCCACAACCTGTTAGATATCAAGGCCCTTTTCAAACACAATGGACAATCATCATCACCATCACCATCACCATCATCATCATCATCATCATCATCATCATCATCATCATCATCATCATCATCATCTAATAGGAATAAGCACATGGAGACAAGGCATGCTCAGTGGTTGTCAGGACTCTAAGGCTACTGTTTGGTGATCTATCAAAGCCGAGGTGGCGCAGTGGTTAGGGTGCAGTACTGCAGGCCACTTCAGCTGACTGTTATCTGCAGTTCAGCGGTTCTAATCTCACCGGCTCAAGGTTGACTCAGCCTTCCGTCCTTCTGAGGTGGGTGAAATGAGGACCCAGACTGTGGGGGCGATATGCTGACTCTGTAAACCGCTTAGAGGGGGCTGAAAGCCCTATGAAGCGGTATATAAGTCTAACTGCTATTGCTATTGCTATTTTATTTTATTTTATTTTGCAAAGTTGACTGGGTTTGTGAACTTTTGCTTTATTTCCAATAATGCCTAAAAGATTCTAGAACATGGCACTTAGAGCCTCATCTTGCTACAGAACCAGTTTGGTTTCTGGGTTAAGACTAGTGCAAATGCCTTTTGAAAAACCTTGCCTTGAAGGACTTTTCCAGCCAGTTCCCAGAAGTTTAAAATTGTGTCAGTGGCACAAAACAAAATCTATCGGTTTGCTCTACAGAGGAGAGATCTAACAGAGAGTATACAACAACAGGTTCTCTCTTCATTCAGAATCTCCTTGACAGAATGTACTAAGGAGACACAACTAAAAATGAGATGTGCATTTTATTGCAAAGGAATTAGTACTTAAGTATTCCAACCATGGGGTACTAAAATTTAGATGACTACTAAAGGACAACAATGATGACAAAATATTGCTATCTTCTAGCAATCAACTAGATTTTACCATGCTGATCTATTAGTCTTATTGGAATGAGTATGGAAACATGTTAACAGAATAACAGAGTTGGAAAGGACCTTGGAGGACTTGTATTCTAACACCAGGTCAAGCAGGAGACCCTATACTATTCCATACAAGCAGCTGTTCAATCTCTGGAGGTTTTTTTTTAAAAACCTCCAGAGGTGTCAGTAAATATCTCCTTAGTTCTAGTTGCTTCTCTCCTTGATTAGTTTCTATAATTGCTTCTTGTCTCGCCTTCTGGTGCTTTGCAAAATAATTTGAACCATTATTCTTTGTGGCAGCCCTCAATTATTGGAACACTGCTATCATGTCACCCCTAGTCCTTTTTTCACCAGACTAGGCATTAGACATTACTACTACTACTACTACTACTACTACTACTACTACTACTACTACTACTACTTCTTCTTCTTCTTCTTCTTCTTCTTCTTCTTCTTCTTCTTCTTCTTCTTCTTCTTCTTCTTCTTCTTCTTCTTCTTCTTCTTCTTCTTCTTCTTCATATCTATCATTGGATATTGGCAGTAATGTTGGCAATCCTATTTTTGTCAACAGCCACATGAAAAAAGTGCTGCTGTTTAGATATTACTGTGCTTAAAATTTCCCAATACTGCTTCACTGGCTGAATTTACTGAGATGAGGAATTGCATGACTGAATATAAGGGCACATGACATATTCAGTCTTGCAATTCCTCAACTCAGTACATTTGGTGCTTTGTAGATATATTAGAATAAGAGTGCACAGACTTCAAAGCCAAAACTGTTGACTGACAGGGAATCTAAACGTTCTAATCAGACTGCATTAGTTGGAGAACACTGGGGCCTGGGTGTGTGTGTGTGTGGGGGTGTGTGTTTAGTTACTTTGGACAATACAATCATAGAGATTCATTAAAAAAAATCCAACTCAAAGCCAAACTGTTTGGTCTGACTTTGACATGTCTACAAGTGAGTGGAGTAGTGGAATTTTAATATGATGGGTTTGTTTTTGTAATATTTTATATGATAGCTTGCTTCTTCCTCCAGCTTCTGAGATAATAGAACTGCCAGTATTTTAACAACTCTTTACAAGGCTTCACTTTTCTTATGCTGTTTGGTCTGAAGACGAACGCACATGAAACAAACATGTGGATTTTGGTTTTTTTTTCTGAATGTTCTGACGCTTGGTGAGATTGTGATCCATCATCACATGTTGAAACCCTTGAAAATCACAGATCGTGTGAGTCATGATCCCGAGATGAAGATTAGCAGAGATGGTCTGCCAAGAAAGATCAGTTCTTTGAAAAACATAGCAGAAGATTCACTGAAAATATTCATTCTGTGACTTCACTGATCCTTACAAAAAATTTGGAATTTGCAGGGCTAACTACAGAAAATTGTTTATAAAAATATAGATAAAAAACTCTTGCTTAAAGTAACAACCAAAACCAAAACCGATAATCCATGGACAAAATAATGATTTATAGCTGGAGGCTTAAATGTGTTTAATATGAATATGGTCTTGGGCTAGTGATAAAGCCTATTTCCAATGAAGCGTTCATAGGATGTGTCCACTAATATGCTTTGCCTTTGATTTGAAATTTAAGGCTCAACCTAACCAAGTTGAGAAAAGAAAAGCAAGGATGACTGAAGAATGTTCGATTCATAGCTAAACTATGCATAACTATATCTGATATCTTTTCCATTTGAATGAGAATTATCTAGAAGTTTGCATTAAGTGCACACACTTTAATTGATGCGATCATTAAATTCATTTAATCAGATTCAATAATCATGACAGTCATTGGAATCCAAATAAATTATATTTGGTAAAACAGCAAGTTGAGCTTCTTTCTTGAGGCTACTTTTAGTGACTGTTTGAAAAAGGCTAAAAAAAAAGATTAAATATAATACTTTTTTCATCTTTCAAAAGGCAGGATTAGTGAGATGCTGACTTATTAAACTGCAAATTCTATCTGCCACTGCCTATATCAAGTCAATTAAATTAAAACATATTTTAATATAATTAAGTGATCAGAATAAAAGAGCCATATGAAAACTTAGGGGGAAGTTTTTAATAGGCTTGAATATTAACTGCAAAATATATTATGTCAAATTAAAAAGATATATCTCCATAAAACTTATATATTCAATTGTTATATCAGATTTATTAAAAGCAAACTAATGACTTTATAAAACCAGATGATGATATCCTCTATCTATCTATAGGTAGTCCTCAATTTAAGTAGGAACCAGAACATTGCTGAAGATACGGGTTTTAAGTGAGTTGCACCCAATTGTATGACCCTTTGGAATTTGGTTTCCCATGTTGATTTTGATTCTTGAAAGCCCTATGAGAAGGTCCTAAATGATCACAGATCTGCAAAAAAAAAATTTAGAGAGCTGTTTTGGTTATTTCATGTAATCTCTATGTTTTTTGGTGCGCTGAATCTGAAAATGACCTCCATTTTGTCATAGGACATCACGTTTCCTGACAATTTAGGTAACTATGTTAAATAAGGCAATACCTCAAAATAAATGGAAATAGACTTATAAAGTTAAAGTTTTATTACAATATTTTCATGAAAATCCTTTTTTGAACTGAAATGAGCTTACCTACACACACTAAACTCGATTCTTCTTCCTTGTGAGGCTCCACTTGGTGCATTTACACTTGTGAGTAGCATCTAGAATGTCTCTCTGAAGCATCCAACAGTAGTCTGCCATCATTGTAATGCTCCATTTTCTCTGGTATCTCTTTTCCATCTCTTTAATGTCTTGGTGGAATCGTTCACCTTGTTCCTTACTCACAGCTCCCAAATTTTCAGGAAAGTAGTCAAGGTGGGACTGGAGGAAATGCACTTTCAAACTCATCAGGCAACCTAAAGCTTGAAATGCTTTCAGCATTCTTCCGATGATCTTTTTGTAGTGAGGATCTTTGTTATTGCCTAAAAATTTACGTACGACTTCTTTAAATGCAATCCACCATTCTTTTTGAGGATCCGTCATGGTATTGACAAACTCTTGATCAACTATAAGCCTTCTAATGTCTGGTCCGACAAACACACCTTCCTTCAATTTTGCCTCTGAGAGGCATGGAAACTTGGTGACCAAATATTTGAAGCATTCTCCATATTTTGGACGTGATTTTACAAATTACTTCATAAATCCCAATTTTATGTGGAGAGGTGGTAGAAAAACCTTATGGGAAGGTACCAAAGTTTCTCAGAGGACATTTTTTTCACTGAGTGTTAGCACCCTTGGCTGCCAACTCTTCTTGGTCCAGTGTTTTGTTGGTCTCAACTGTCCCATAGACACAGAAAACAAGGGTATTTGATATACCCAGCTTGTTGCCCGAGCAGCATGCACAAGACCTTCAAGTCCCCACACACTTGCCAACCATGGTCTTCATATTTAAGTTTACGAAGAATCAATTCCAAGTTCTTGTAGGTTTCCTTCAAGTGTATAGAATGACCTACAGGTATGGAAACATAAAAACCATTGTGGAGTAAAACTGCTTTGAGACTTCTTTTTGAAGAATCTATAAAAAGACACCATTGCTCTGAATCATATTGGATTTTAAATTGACCCATCAGACCTTCGAAATCGATGCAATAAACCAACTTGTCTTCCTGGGCGAAGTAAGGAACGAACTCCTTATCATGATGTCTGAACCATGAAGATGACACTCCTGGCAACAATAAATTCCTGCTTTTCAGCCTTGATCTGAGTAACTCAGCGGCATCTTTGGGAAGATTCAAGTCTCTTACCAAATCATTCATCTCCTCCTGAGAAAACAATTTTGGTCTTGTATCATCTTCAAAGTCAGAACTTGATTCGTCATCTGGTTCAGGTATGACTTCACCTTCATCAGAGCTAGGAATCTCTTCCAAGGTAGCAGGGGACTTGGGTACTGGTATATCTGTGCCATGGGGGATGAGACGAATTGCTGAGTGAAGATTGGGGTATGAAATGGAATGCTTCCATTTGGAATTAAACCCTTTCACATCACATGAACAAAAGTAACAGTCATCACTATGGTTCTTTTGCTCTCGCCATACCACAGGAATCCCGTAATGGAAATACTTTTTCTTACTCTTGAACCAGTTTCAGAGGTCCTCAACACACTGTTTGCACACTTTATGAGACGCCCAAACTTTATCTTGATCTCCATTTTTTAGTATGCCCTGTGTCTCCCTCCCACTAGATTCTTCAGGAAAGATTAACCCCTTCTACCATTAGAAGCACAGACTTAAAACTTGCTTAGCTTATGTATATATTACTGACCATTACAGTGCTATATTTTTTTTACATAACTCGGACAAACCTTTTAAGGTTTTTTGGGCATTTTATATCTTAAATGCACTTATGTGAATTAATTAATAGTAATTTGGACTTTAAATTTGGTTAAAAACCCACAATATAAAAAATACCATTTTTTTTTTTAAATGATAAATTTGAAGACAATTTTGCCTGTTGTGGCAAATCATGATGCCTAGGAGTTTTTTCAATATTTTATTTGTTTTCAGCACACCAAAATACATGGAAATTAGATGAAAATAATCAAACAGCTTTTTAGTCACAGACCTGTGAGTTGACCCAGGATGCTGCAACCATTATAAACACATATCAAGTGCTTGAATTTTGAACATGTGACTGCAGGGACATTGCAAGAATTGCTAAATGCAAGGACTGGTTGTGTCACTTTTTTTCAGTGCTGTTGTAACTTTAAATAGTCAACAACTATCATCTCTTTTTCTCTGTCTCTGTCTCTGTCTCTCTCCACCCACCCACCCACCCATCCACCCATTGATCTATCTATCTAGGATCAGATTAATTTGCATTCCAATTTAATCTATTCAACCCACAATAATAAGTACTCTCCCTACTCTTTAAACTATGCCAGGTCACTTTAATAAGTGTGACAGAGTTGGCCCATACTTTCAAGTGTTCACCTATGCTCAAACAGATAAATAACTCATTGGTGAAAGAATTATTAACTGGTTGTACCCCATTAGAAATGGTCGGTAAATGATTTTTATTTTTAATGTTTTTCCTTACTTGGGACTTGGAGCATTTTTATTGCATCCCTGAAGAATTCTAAAACCTGTCCTCATTAGTAGCATCTCTGCACAACACATTTGGATGATGTTAGAAGAGAATGTAATTCACTACCAAAAATATGTGGGTAGTTAGTCCTTTAAACATAAGCTAAATAGAATAGAGTAGAATTCTTTATTGGCTAAGTGTGGTTGGACACACAAGAAATCTGTCTTTGGTGCATATGCTCTCAGTGTACATAAAGAAAAATAAAATACATTCATCAGGAATCATAAGATAAACACTTAGTGATAGTCATAGGTTACTAATAAAATCAAATTGTACTAGGAAAAAATAAAACAATATAAATTGTAAAGATACAAGCAACATGTCATAAGTGAGAAGAGAGAGGTACTAGGAAGGAAGAGAAGAATAATAGTAACACAGTCTTAATAAATAATTTGACAGTGTTGTATGAATTAATTGTTTAGCAGAATATTGGTATTCAGGGGAAAAGCTGTCCTTGTGTCTAGTTGTTCTGGTGTGCAGAGCCCTATAGCATTATTTTGAGGGTAAAAATCAGTGGTGGGTTTCAAAAATGTTTGGAACCTCTTCTGTAGGTGTGGCCTGCTTTCCGGGTCCACTGGTGGAATCTCTTCTAACTGGTTCGGTAGATTTGATGAACCGGTTCTACCGAACCGGTGCAAACTGGTAGGAACCCACCTCTGGTGAAAGTTGAAACCATTTATGTCCAGATGTGATGGGTCTATATATATTTTCAGAGCCCTCTTTTTGACACATGCAATATACAGGTCCTCAATGGAAGGCAGGTTTTTCAGCAGTTCTAATTATTCACTGAAGTCTGTGGCTGCCTTGTTTGGTTGCGGAGCAAAACAAGGAAGATAGCAAATAATAAAATGAACAAAGAAACAAACAAGGAAGATAGCAAATAAAACATAGAAGGCTATAGCCTGGGAGATACAACTCTTTATATTAACTCCCTTGAGTCAAACACAAGTCCTTATGATCTACATGGAAATACTTCTGTAATTTACTTGGCATCAATATTAGTAGAGTGGGATGTGTAATGCACTTTACCTTGGTAGCAATATGCAGAACTGTTTGCCCTTTTGGGGGAAGAGGGGAGTCAGTCCAGGTTGCCTAGGAGCTGCCATCTGCTAGGTTGATAGGTAGATATGTTGGTGATGACAAAAATAGAGAGGTAGTGATTTGATTTTAATGATGCTTATAAACTTTGTCATTGTGATTCCTGTCCATGTCTCATTTTTCCAAGGATTACAGCCAACTTCTCATTATGTCTATAGAAATACAATGGAAACAATATGCATTGTTGTGCCCATATTGAAATATGTGCAAATTGCACAAATTCTTCATGTATACATATGAACAACACCTGCATGACAAAAACCTGAGAAATGAAGGTGTCAGTATATAACGGTGTTATGCTTTGCCTTTTATAGATGGTGCATATTCACTGAAGTGTGGGATGTAAATATATTTATAATCATTATGAAAACAAAATATAAGGAGTGCAAATTAGATAAGCTTATATTAAAATGCAAAGCAAGTGGCTTTTCATATATTAAACTTGGTAATGGCGAACAGGCTTAATACAGTCTTCAATTTGCTATGACACGGCACAGTAGACCCATTTACACATTATAAAGGCAAATCACATGCCATTATTAATGATGCTTCATTGTTATTGTGTAAACCTGACTCTATTATCTAATAAAGAAAGATGTTTCCTAGTAAACCCCAATGAGTTATACTGCTTACCCTTATCTCTATCGCACAAGGTACAATCGAGCCATCCACTCATCATGACACAACAGCGATGCCGACAAAGTTGCTCCACCCACCTCTTTCAGAGAAAGTGTCCAGAGGCCAAACAACACAGATTACAAGAAGAATTTGGATTTTCCTTAGCACAAAGGTCTTTCCTTTGTCTCTTGTTTTCTCTTTCCCTCTGCGTCTGTCTGTATACCTGTCTATGTGTCAACCCTGAAGCTGGCCTGGCTGAAGCCAGTGGTGGATTTCAAATTTTTTAGAACCTCTTATGTAGGTGTGGCCTGCTTTGTGGGAGTGGCTTGCCAGCCATGTGACTGGGTGGAAGTGGCTTGCCAGCCATGTGACCGGTGGGAGTGGCATGCCAGCAATGTGACTGGGTGGGCATGGCCAACTTGTAAAATGTGGTGAAACTCATTTAACAATGCTCTTGCTTAGCAACCAAAATGTTGGCTCAGAAACTGGCATTTGAAGCACAAAAGTCTTATAGCTGTCAAGTTACAAGACCCTTGCACCCCTAACCCTTTAGAAAAAAAACCCAGGGGTGTTCAAACTTGACAGCTTTAAGGCTTGTGGACTTCAACTCCCAGAATTCCTCCTCTCGCTCTTCATCTTGATGATGTGTGGACGGGCGGGAGGAGGGAGCTGGAACCGGTTCTAAACGGCACTGTAGATTTGTGGAACCACTTCTATAGAAGAGGTTAGAACTGGCAGGAACCCACCCCTGGTTGAAACCATCTTGGAGCTTCAGTGCTGCCACTCTGGAGCTGAGGGATAGGGAGGGAGGATTAGACAGGCTGTCTTAACACATGGGCCTGATGGGCACTTGCCTGTGGGCCCTCCATACCAGAGGTGGTATTCAGCTGGTTTGCACCGGTTTGGCCAAACTGGTAGTGGTGGCAGCACTCATGTCATCACCAGTTTGGCTGAGACGGTACTGGCGGCCAAGCTGATGTCATCACACATGCACAGAATGTCCTGCACATGTCCATAAGTGCCGTGTGCAAGCGGAGTGATTGCGCAGGCACGCGTGCTCCCACTACCGAACCGGTAATGAAGAAAATAGGATTTCATGCCTGCTCCATACTAATCTGTGGATGTTAACTCTTCAATGCACCTTGAAGCATGTAAATACAGCAATATATTTATTACATTTTACTGCATTTTTTATTAATACTAGCATGCATTAATAGAAATGATCACTGATTTTTTTTCCTGTGGATGATGAGACGAGCCCGCATATTATTCTGCTGCACAGCATGCTTTTAATGTTTCAACATCAATTTTACTGGAAGTGTCAATAAAATAAATATATGTTTAATTTTATCGACCATTTGCATTTTTATTCCTGGCAGTAGTTGTCGTAGGGGCCCTAGTACACTGCTTTGCCAGGGTCCCATAATGCTGTTAAGATGACCCTGGGATTAGAGATAGATGGGGTTATGTAGTCAAAACAAAATACTTTCTCTTGGGAACCAAGGACGTTCTCACACCTGGCTGGAGGAAGGAAGAGTGATGTCACCAGACCAGTGGATGCTGCATTGATTGGCATTGATATGACATTGTTTGGGATTTGGGGGGGGGGGTTATTTTAAATTAGGTGAAAACTGAGGGACACTTCAGAGTCGGTTTTCACCAGATATGTGCCAATATGATATTTCCAATAAAGCTATTCCTCCAGGAATCTACCTGCCTCGGAGTTTTGCTTGCAATGGATCTATTACTAGGTAACCTGATATTCTGTCGATCAGAGAGGCCAATGTAATTGTACAACTATTTTACACTATCAATTTAATATTTATTCAAATTGGAACATAGAATAATAGGATTGGAGATAACCTTCAAGAAGAGGCAAGTTGGTGCAGTAGTTAGAACTGGTTTTTTTTTTACTATCAATCAAATATTTATTCATATTAGAACCTAGAATAATAGGACTGGAGGGATTGAAGAAGAGGCATAGTGACCTGGTGGTTAGAATGCAGTATTGCAGGCTAATTCTGCCAAGTACCAGAAGTTTGATTCTCACCAGCTCAAATTTGGCTTAGACTTCCATCCTTCTGGGGTCATTAAAATGAGGACATATATTATTAGGGGCAAGATGCTGACTCCGTAAACCACTTAGAGAGGGCTGTAAAGCATTGTGAAACAGTCTAGAAGTCTAAGTGCTTTTGCTATCTTCTAATCCAACCCTCTCTTTCAGCAAGAGACCCTATACCATTCCAGACATATGGCTATTCAGTCTCTTCTTGAGAAACCTCCAGTGATGGAGTACCAGTGGTGGGATACGACCGGTATGTCCTGGTATGGGCATACCGGTGCCTGCTGGGAGCACCAGGTACCATTCCGGTATGGTGCTCCGGAAGGTGCACCCGCCCACCCATGCTCCTTAACTATATTTGTGGCTTCTGTGCGCGTGTGATGCTCCACTGAGCAGCTGGAGCATCACGGAAGCATCACAGAATGCCATGGGCGGTAAGTATGCATGTGCGTGCTGCGTATGTGTGTGCTGCACTCGTTTATGTGGTGAACACCCGGCCAATTACACCATGCTGATTGCAATGGGATCCAGAACCCACCACTGTGGAGTACCCACAACTTTTGAAGAGAAGACGTTCCACAGATGAATTGTTGCCATTCTCAGGAAATTTCTTCCTAGGTATAAGGTGGATCTCAAGCTGCCTCCCTTTATTTCGTTCCTCTCAGGTACTTTGGAGAATAGGTTGACACCCGCTCCTCTGTGCTGGAAAATGGCTATTGTATCATTAAAATATCTGCTTTGCTTATAATAATTACATGAAATTAATTATTTTTAGTTGATTTAGTTTCAGCTTTCTCAAACGATATGTAAATGTAATGCAGACAAGTCAGGCATGACATGCTATCATCTTCACTACTTCACTTTAGGGCGCTTCTGCATGTGTGCAAAACCTTCTGCGCATGCGCAGGGCACCTGTGATGACGTCTGGGTGGGTGGGCAGAGCCTCCCTCCACAACTACCGGTTCACCCGAACCAAGGCGAATCAGCAGAATACCACCTCTGAGACAAATTATATTTTACCTTGACTATTTACTAGCTTAGATATCCTGTTGTAATATAGGTGAATATGGATAGATATGCAATGCCACTAGTACATCAGAGTCAAAACATTTTTTAAAAAATAGCGTAGCAAGGAAGTCAAGTATAACCACCAGCAGTGAAAATCTAGTGAGTTTCTGAAGAGAAGGTGTGGGAGGAGTAACCATTGGGTATTAACCTAATCTGATTGCCTATTGGAGATTGAGGAAATCTTTGGAAGCCACACCTCCTGCTGGTCCGGTGGCCACCCACTTTAACCTCAATCTTCGGCCTGATCAGAGTGTTTTTTCCTGCTCTCCTTTCTATCCCAGATTGCACTAGCGTCTTGAAGAGCATACCCTCCTAAGTCACAAATCCAGGGAGCATGGTATATAGTAGGTCACAAACCGGCATCAACAGCCTGCAGATGGTCCATTGCTGCAGGTTTTCATTTAAGTCTAAACAGATAAGCCATTCATTTGGGACAGAGTTGTTAATTGACTTTACTGCACTGCGAAGTGTTGGTAGATGAATTTCAATGTTAGTGCTCTCCTTCATTTGGAACCTAGAGAAGCATCACCCCAGTTATCCCTGAAGCATTCCCTCCTCATTAGTAGCACATTTGTACAACACATTTCAATGATGTGAAGATAATATTAATCACTAGAAAGGAGACGATCATAGTCAGACTCTGGAAAGATAATTTAAAGAAAGAACACAGAAACAAAAACATAGCAGAAAACTGCCCAGCCTAAGAGGTACACACATTTGTATAAATATTCCCTGGAGTCAAGATATTTTTTTTGAAAACTGCATGGGAATAGCTACCCAGTAACAGCAATAAGGAACTATCTGTGGGATTTTTAAAGAAAAGATGTAACCTATCCAGGCCTCACCTTTCCTACTTAGCATTTCTTGAGGGAGGAGGAGGAGGAGGAGAAAAAGAGGAATAAGGAGGAGAAAGAAGAGGAGGAGAAAAAGAAAGAGGAGGAGGAGAAGAATTTAATCACACATTTTTATTTCACTTTTTATGACTTTTAAATGCAATGATAACTTTTTTTTTCTTACTGTTACTTTGAGTGATTACCTACTTCAGTGATAGAATTTATGGACAATTAAAGAACAACAAACTAAAAAAATATTTTCATGTGATGTCACAGAAGGAGGAGGAGGAGGAGGAGGAGGAGAAGGAGGAGAAGGAGAAGGAGAAGGAGAAGGAGAAGGAGAAGGAGGAGGAGGAGGAGGAGGAGAAGAAGAAGAAGAAGAAGAAGAAGAAGAAGAAGAAGAAGAAGAAGAAGAAGAAGAAGAAGAAGAAGAAGAAGAAGAAGAAGAAAAGACGAAATGCTCAATCAGCCAAGGTTGATTAAGTGCTGTTCTTGATGCATAAGTGATAAATGATAGCTAAAGGGCTAGATATATGTGTCCCAATGAATTATTTTATATAAATATAAATAATATAAATATAAATATAAATATAAATATAAATATAAATATAAATATAAATATAAATATAAATATAAATATAAATATAAATATAAATATAAATATAAATATAAATATAAATATAAATATAAATATAAATATAAATATAAATATAAATATAAATATAAATATAAATATAAATATAAATATAAATATAAATATAAATATAAATATAAATATAAATATAAATATAAATATAAATATAAATATATATATATAGGTCTCTAGTTGTTTGGGTTTTCTCCCTTTTAACTAGTTAAAAGGAATAAATAGCCGAGATCTCACACTACTCCTGGAAACACCAAGCCTGAAGTAGTCTGAAGCAGCCTGAAGATGACGAATGAGACTTCGTCGAAACGTCGCCAAGACATCTCCAATTCTACGCGGGAGAAAACCCGAACAACTAGAGCCCTACATACTAACACCTGCGAAAACCTCAGAATATATATATATATATATAATGCAATATGCAGTATATATATACTAATATATATATAATATATAATATGCATATATATAATATATATATTATATATAATATGCAGTATATATATACTAAACTAAATTGTCTTTCCTTGAAAAAAAACAATATACATGTCTGCTTATAGTAGAAGAGGATCAACATAATCTCAAAATAAATAAGCTCACTGATCCAATGAAAGCTTTTTAAAAATGGGATAGAAGGTTTGAAACTAATGTGATAAAAAACTTTATGATGGTTCATTTTTTAAAATACGTAAATGCTAATCAAAATATTTACAAATACTGTATTTTATATTAATGGTCCATTTCTACCAGTCTTTGGTTTCTCTTTTCAGTGTTTATTCTGGGGTGAGCCTAATGCCCTCTAAATCCAAACACTTGATATCCTAATAAATTTTAAATACTGGTAATATAAGCCATATTATGCCTAGATGTGGATATGTTTGTAAGTAAATAAGAGCTCTTTTTTTTTTAAAAGAGAAATACAATCATGGCTCCCAATGTCCATTCTCAGAAAAACAGTGCAACATGTATCTCAAAGGTGATGACACAGATAAATCTCCAAGTGGCCTCAACATCTCTTTAAAAGAACACAAGCAACCAGCTGCCTGCAGAGCTCCCCTAGTGTGGCCTTATCAAGGCATTATAAAGTGGTATTAACACGTGAAATGTTAATATTACTTTATAATGCCTTGTTAAGGCCACACTTGGAATACCGCATTAAGCATTGGTAGCCACATTGTAAAATAGACGTTGAGACTCTAGAAAGAGTGCAGAGAAGAGCAACAAAGATGATTAGGGGACAGGAGGCTAAACCATATGAAGAATGGCTGCAGGAACTGGGTATGTCTAGTTTAATGAAAAGAAGGAGTAGGGGAGACATGATAGCAGCGTTCCAATATCTCAGGGGCTGCCACAAAGAAGAGGGAGTCAAGCTATTCTCCAAAGCACCTGAGGGTAGAACCAGAAGCAATGGGTGGAAACTAATCAAGGACAGAAGCAACTTAGAACTGAGGAGAAATTTCCTGACAGTTAAAAAAACTGTAAGTGGAACAATTTGCCTCCAGAAGTTGTGAATGCTCCAACACTGGAAGTTTTTAAGAAGATGTTGGATAACCATTTGTCTGAAGTGGTGTAGGTTTTACTGCAAAGGCAGTGGGTTGGACTAGAAGACCTCCAAGGTCCCTTCCAACTCTGTTATACTATTGTATTCCATTCCATTCTAGTCCTTTTTAAACTAGACATACCCATTCCTGCAACCATTCTTTGTATGTTTTAGCTTCCAGTCCCCTAACATATTTGTTGCTCTTCTCTGCACTATTTCCAGAGTCTCAACATCTTTTTTACATTGTGGGGACCAAAACTGAATGTTCTCCCTTTCCTTACTCTCCTGAAATTGTTGCTAACTTCTAATGCCTGTGGGGGATGTTGTACAGAATACTATCCCTTTCTGTATATTACATGCTGAAATTCAGGGTATTTTGAAGATATTGCAAGAAGGATTTTCTGATGAACTTTTTTTTCAGTGTAGAATTCATTGCAAGTGACTGAACACTCTAGCATTAAAGAACAATTTCCTACACTCTTCAAAATTGCTTTCTGCTCTGTTGGTCTTACCAATGTGACCATCTGTAATGCTGAAAGCAATTGGTAAGTGCAGTTTCCTTTTATGGGAAAACAGTAAATAAATAGCATATATTTTATCCTCTACCTTTTCAAGAATCCATCTTTTCTCCAGCCAAGCATTCAGAGGGATTTCCTCATTCAGCTTCAAGACATTACTTATGAAGTTTAGATACTGGAACAATGCTGAGCATTAGAAAGGGAAAAGGGGGAAAGAGCTGTTATTTTATGAAATGTGACCATTTGTATTCACAACAAGTTCGGTGTTCTATGGGAAGCTCACAATGGTAAGATTATCTTGATTATCTTATTTTGAGATATATGTGAATAATTTCCCTTCCTTTCCCTCTCTCCCTGTAGATATATAGATAAAGATAGAGATAGATAGATAGACAGAGAAAGAGATAGATAGATAGATAGATAGATAGATAGATAGATAGATAGATAGATAGATAGATAGATAGATAGAGAAATAGATAGATAGATAGATAGATAGATAGATAGATGATAGATAGATAGATAGATAGATAGATAGATGATAGATAGATAGATAGATAGATAGATAGATAGATAGATAGATAGATAGATAGATGATATAGATAGAGATAGATAGATAGATAGATAGATAGATAGATAGATAGATAGATAGATAGATAGAGATAGAGATGGAGATGGAGATGGAGATAGAGATAGAGAGGTAGGTAGGTAGGTAGGTAGGTAGGTAAGTAGGTAGGTAGGTAGGTAGGTAGGTAGGTAGGTCGATAGATAGATAGGCCGATAGATAGATAGATAAATAGATAGATAGATAGATAGATAGATAGATAGATAGATAGATAGATAGATAGATATATTCTTTGACTTACAACAACTCCTTTAGTGACTGTTTGAAGTTACAATGGGATTTTAAAACGATAGGCTTTTAAGACACTGTTATTTTACCATTAAAAAATAAAAATAAAGAACACACCTGGAATCACCACTTTTTCTGCTTGTTGCCTATTTTGAAAGGATGACAAATGGTCTTTTTAATCTTCTCCATTTGCTGTTATTTAACATTAAAGGAAGCTGCTGGGAAATGTTATCCATCAATATTAGGTAAGGTGGATGGAAATGATAGCTAGTTCTTTATTAGTGTCAAGAGCCAAACTATTAATAGAAGTCTTGCTCTGATGGCTGGAAGCTCTCGTGACCTAAATGGGAAAAACCAGGCTAAAGTCAAGCTCAAGTTCTTTTATACAGCAGGGTTCTCAACTAGCTCTAGGGCTACCTTTTAAACATGAATCATGATAAATACAATGGAAAAGAAATGGAACTTGAGAGTTTTCTTGGAATTTAGGGATGAAAATGTCCACGTTTTTGTAGATTTTTGTAGATTTTATTAATATTTGTAGGCCGCCCTTTTCCCTGAGGGGACTCAGGGCGGCTCACATAAAATCAGGGAGGGGGAATACAGACATTGACATAGAAACATATAATAAAATAGTAAGCAACATACATTCATCATTCGGGAGGGGCGGCTATCCTTGTCCCCAGGCCTGACGGGCTAGCCAGTTCTTAAGGGCTGTGCGGAAGGCCTGGACGGTGGAGAGGGTACGAATCTCCACGGGGAGCTCGTTCCAAAGGGTCGGGGCTACTACTGAGAAGGCCCTCCTCCTTGTAGTTGCCAGCCGGCATTGGCTGGCCGATGGAATACGGAGGAGGCCTAATCTATGTGATCTTATTGGTCGCAGGGAGGTAATTGGCAGAAGGCGGTCTCTCAAGTATCCAGATCCACTACCATGGAGGGCTTTATGGGTGACTAGTAACACCTTGAAGCGCATCCGGAGCTCGACAGGTAGCCAGCGCAGCTCGCGGAGGATAGGTGTTTTTGTTGGTGTACCAGTTCCAGTCCCATTTGGAATGCAAGGGAAACACTGTTATTAATTAGAATACCACTGTGATGACACAGGGCACAGCACAGATATAACAAAAACAGCTGGCAGTTCAAACCATCGCTTTATTGCTCCAGATTTTCCCAAACACTTCCCTTCTTTTGGCAAGTTCCAGAGCAGAGTGATAACAAACCCCCACACAAACCTCAAGCAACCACTGGATGCAATTAGTCCAGCCCAGTGCTGTCCCCACCAAGGCTGCACAGCAATAAACCCCAAATGTATTTGGCAAAACAAGAGCAAATCAAGGAGTTCAGGGAGCAAAAAATCCAGGTAATTAGTCCGGAATGCCAAAAGGAATGCAGGGACTCTTGGCAAGTTCAAACATCTGCACGCAACACTCCAGAAACTCAGTGTTTGTTCCCGACAAATGCCACTCCCCACAGCATCTCCTTAAGTCTCATTCCCCAGGTGTGCCTGGTGAACATGGGTGGGACCCTCTCCTCACGAGTAGCCTTCTCCGTCTCCACTGATCATGCCTCCTCTGCATTCTTTGAGCCCTTGCATCAGGAGAAGGGGGTGGTTCTTGCTCCTCTTTTGAGCTCTACTTCTCCTGTTCATCCTGCCTCTGTTCCCCCCTGCCTGCAGGCCTTAATAATTCCGAAAAGCCTTACCTAGACAGGCTCTGCCCTTTCTTCAAGGCAAATGGAGCTGCCGTCTCAATCACTGTCAGTTCTTGTTCCAGCTCATCTTCCCCAGCAGCTTCAGACTCTGATGGGGGCATGGCACCCATGGACCATATCCTGGAATGTGCCAACCATCAGCATCACATGTGTGTGCTTAAGATCCTATACTGGTTATCTATAAGCTTATCCATAGAGTTCAGAAAGTGGATTATTGGCCTACAAAGGCTTTTTTTGGTTTGGCACCAAGTTACCTTTAGAACTATTTTCTTTAACTAGAAAAAACTCATCTGGTTCATTCAATATGGAGAAAGATGTATCCTGCATTTTTGTGGTGTTACATCTAGTTTTGGTCACCACAATATAAAAAAAGATGTTAAAACTCTAGAAAAAGTGCAAAGAAGAGCAACCAGGATGATTAGGGGACTGGATACTAAAACATATGAAGAACAGTTACAGGCATGGCTAGTCTAGTGAAGAGAAGGACCAGGGGAGACGTGATAGCAGTGTTCCAATATTTGAGGGGCTGCCACAGAGAGGAGGGGGTCAAGCTATTTTCCAAAGCACCTGAAGGCTAGACAAGGAATAATGGATGTAAAGGAAAGATTCAGAAATAAGGAGAACTTTTCTGACAGTGAGAACAATCAACCAATGGAACCAGAAGTTGCCTTTGGAAGTTGTGGGAGCTTCATCACTTGAGACTGTCAAGAAGAGATTGGATTACATTTGTCAGAAATGGTGTAGGGGTTGGACTAGATGACCTACAAGGTACCTTCCAACTCTGTTAAGAGTTTAAACAATTCAAGATATATTGTTTCTCCATCATGGTTCCAAATTTGTGGTATGTCCTCTCTTTGAATATTAGGCCTGACCCCAGTGTAATGTTCTTCTGGAAAACTGAATTGTCCCAGAGGGCTTTTGGTGGGTTGATCTCTAATGGTAGCAGATGAAGTTAACGGATTATACTAAATCCCTTTAAAATGAGATAGTAGGACAATAGAAACATTTATAAAACTAATATATATTCAGGAATTGATTCCAGTAGAAAATGAAATAATCGGAGGCAATAGATCAGCTCTAAAAGAGAAAGATTCTAGGCACAGATGAAAAACCCACTCAACTATTTAAAGCTGTAGGGGGAAAAGAAAATTACATTTCTATGTATTAACATCTCTAGATTAACAAATATTGAACAAGACTGCATGCTCTAGCTATTAGAAAAGATTAGAAAAGAAAAAGTACAGATTATTGATCCACTGCACATAGAAAGATAGTGCACTATAGTGGTTAAAATGTTCAATTGGTACTAGGAATCCCCAGGTTCTAATCCACCCAGAGCCATCAAAGGGATTTGGGTAAATTTGGGCCAGTCATTTTTTTCTCAGGCCAACCCATTTCACAGGGCTGTTGTTGTGGAGCAAAGAGAAGGAGGAAAGTATGTTGGATCTGTTTTCCATCTTGAACTATTTGTAAACATAATAAAGATGGGATGTAACTCAAAGCAATGCTATAGAGCACCGCACACAGAACAACTAGATGCGAGAACAGTTTTTTCCCCTGAACACCATCACTCTGCTAAACAAATAATTCCCTCAACACTGTCAAACTATTTACTACGTCTGCACTACTATTAATCTTCTCATCTTCCTATCACCCATCTCCTCCCACTTATGACTGTATGACTGTAACTTTGTTGCTTATATCCTTATGATTTATATTTATTCTTTCCTAATATGATTTGATTGCTTATTTATACCCTATGACTATCATTTTGTACCTTATGATTCTTGACAAATGTATCTTTTATTTTATGTACACTGAAAGCATAAGCACCAAAGACAAACTTCTTGTATGTCCAACCACACTTGGTCAATAAAGAATTTTCTTCTCTTCTCTCCTCTCCTCTTCTCCCCTGTTCTATTCTATTTCTATTCTAAATCATATAAATAAATAAGACACATACTGAAAAAGTGAGATAAATAAAATAGATGCATAAAAATTATGGATTTTAAGATTTAAGTACCATGGACTGCTTGAAAAATCAATCAAATGATCCTGAACCAAATAAAGATTTTGCCAGCGTTCCAAGTATCATGTAGAATTAAATCAGAGTCCAAGGCAAAACGATCCTTAAAGTTCCAATTTAATAAAGCAGACATCTTAGCACATCTGTGTTATTCCCAATTCTGGAAATGACATCAGAATTCCACCCAGTTAAAAGTTCATGATCTTGCCCCCTCACCCACAATCCATCACATGGTCCAATCTTCTTCTTCCACGCTAGCACCCACGGCCAGCCGCTTCCAGTCAGGCGCAAAGGTGCAGAGACAAAAAATGACCTTGAGCTTCTAGAAAGGAATTTTTTTTATTTTGAAAACAACACATTCTACCCCTTGCTATTCCCCCACTTAATGAGTGTGTGGCAGGCCAAAGATTCTTAAAGGAACCGCTGCAGGCCTGACAGATTTACTGGTTTATTGAGATGATCATCAGAAAGTAAAAGCTCATACACTTTGAACAAGCGACCAGAGCAGATGATAAATTAGGGAAAAAACATCTCATTGGTAAAATTGAAGAAAGTAGCTGACAAGATAAAAAAGATTCAGAGAAATTTTCTTGTGTGAGTTCTAGGTGAGGTCAATGTGGTAGAATTTTGCTGATTTGTAAAATGTATTGGCCGACCATCTTCCCTTGGAGTAACTTAATATCTTTAATATGTTTCTTTGTTTAATGAAATGTATATGGCACCCATATCACTGACAAATGACTCTGGCTAAGTATAAGTCATTGTAGGTGTAATTAGTAAGAAAGAAAAAGTGAATGACCATTTTAAATCATTTTTACTAAGATTTTCCTCTTTGTGTTTTTAAAACAATTAGAAAACAAATTGCTACTCCTTTTCCATTCTACCAATTCCCTTTTTTTAATGATGTTATAGATTATATAACTGCATACCAATCTAAAATATTCAGTTTGAAAAACTTTGGTAAATATCCTTTTGTAAATCCGTAGGGAACATGTATAAACTACTTAACAGCTCTCTGATAGCTTGATTTATCTATCCATATAGTATGCTGGCATGGGTTTGCCATAAAATGACATTTGAAAAAGGCACTTGTTAATTGTTAATGTCCATTGAACAATGACAGCCCTCTGAGGTGAACAGAAGGGCTTTGATCATAAAAGACTCATAGAGGCGTGGCTTCAGCCAGACATATTCAAATGTTCAGTTAAATATTTAGGAGGCAGTTAAATGGAGCCTCAAGGGCACAGGATTTTGCCAAGTAATTTGCTCTTCAGATAGCTTGGAATCAATGTCTTTTAAGGTGTCCAAGAGATGAAGGGAAGAATTAATAGGATAGTTAAGCTGGCCAGAATCCATTGTGAGAAATTCAAGCAATTCTATTTGCATGCAAATTTGTGGTCTGGTGTACAACTCATGGAGCAATGGGTTAAAGTAGTGTCCTCTTCGCGCATTGTCCCACTCCAAATCTTTCCTCTTGAAGGAACTCTCTTGAACGTTTTCCTACATCCTTTGATGTGTAAAGATTCATAGAGATTGTAAACATCCCAGGCTGCTAAATTAAATAACACTTCTTGTGAGTCACAAGACAGATACCAAATGACCTTATTTCTGAATTGATATGGGCATCTCAGAGCAATACTACATCAATCTACTACATGTGCTTATGAAATTTGTTCCTTTTTGTTAACATGCAATTAAACACACATGTCATAATTTTCAATTTGGGAAGTATGTGCAAAGTAATCTGAAAGCTACTTTTGAATTAACTTAATTCAAAGGACTGTGTTTCTTTAGGTAGATAGTAGAATGGTCTCATTTAAGTCCATCTGATGACATAAGAAACTTCAGATTTTCATTTAGTTCTGATTTAGGTCTTAGTACTATTTGGATCTACATTGCTCTAAGCAACTCGGAAGCTCGCTCTTTGGTAGTGTGTGTGTGTGTGAAGGACTCATGACATCTCTTCCGCTCATTGCAAGGGCATATTTCATGTGATGCAGCCACCATCCACTTGAAGGATTTCTTTTTACAAAACAAAAGCACCAACAAATAAAAAAAAAATCTAATCCTTAGAATACATTTTAAAAGTCCTTTAAGATTCCAAATAGTAATTATGTTCAGATCCATGTAGCAATCTTCGTGCTATGAATCACAGATTCAAAGCAAATGAATATTTCAAAGAAACCTTCCATGGAAAAGATGATAGACAGACAGACAATTGATCGATTGATTGATCGATTGATTGATCAATAGATAGAAGTCACAAAAGGGGGAGAGAGATGATACATGGTAGATAAAATAGATGATAGATAGATAATAGATAGATGGATGGATGGGCAGAGAGAGAGAGAGAGAGAGAAAGGGAGAGGGAGGGAGGGAGAGAGAGAGAGAGAGGGAGAGAGAGATATGCACACACTTCCTTCTCTTCCAGAACTGAATATTAAGTTATATATGTTGGGTAACCATTTGTCTGAAATGGTGTAGGTTTCCTGCCCAGGCAGGGGGTTGGACTAGAAGACCTCCAAGGTACCTTCCAACTCTGCTATTGTATTGTATTGTATTGTAATTTCATGAATTCTATTGAAAATTAAATTATATATGTGACTAATTCCATGAATTCTATTGAAAAGGCAAAAACAATCATGGAGTTCATGGAATACAGGTGATTTTTTTCCCCCTGCGTTTAAGCTGCGAAAGGTTATTCAAAACAAAACTGGTCCATGTATCAAGGTAGCTTAATCAGCAGAAATACAAATAGCAGTTTCCAGAGGCTAATTGTCATCAGTGTTCTTCCTTCTTAATCAGACATACAAATGCTGCTTTCCCTCTCCCAGCAATTTCTATGCTTTGCATCTAGATCAAGATCAAGATATGCATCTATCTGCACATTTGTTGCATTTCTGCAGAATTGTCACAGCGTGACTGAGTTCTTCTAGCACTGGAGGTATATTTAGATGTCTAAGGATATCAATTAACTCACAGAAACAAAATCGTGAAGGCTTTTATGGTTTTTTTAATGTAGTGAAACTATTTACAACAAATATTTACATCAGGTACATGCAACACAATCCTGTGTTTTATCCCTTGTCAGGTTTCCTTTTAAATCTTTCTCCCAAATACTATTCCCCTCTAGTTCTCAAAACTAGAGGGAAATAGTTAGCTGCTAACTGCTTCATTTCTTTCTCCTTTACGTTGTTTCCCTCGCCTTTTTCAGGAGCTTATCAGGAGAAAGTGAAAGGAATGTGCTGGATTTTCTCCAGGTGTGCTTTGTACAGGTAACTCTTTTTCCTCAATTCACTCAGCCAATTACTTTCTACCAGAGGTGGGTTCCTACCAGTTCGCACCTATTCGGTAGAACCGATTCGTCTAACCAGTTAGAAGAGGTTCCACCAGTGGACCCGGAAAGCAGGCCACACCTACAGAAGAGGTTCCAAATTTTTTTGAAACCCACCACTGCTTTCTACTCTATTGGGGGAAGCATCTCTCTCAGGATTTTCATCCAAGTCCTTCCCCAGAGAATAAGACTTCATCAATGATAGCTATCTCCCTTCTTCCTGTCTTGGGTCTTCTGTAACCAGCTAAGTCTCTTCTTCACACAGAGGTGGGATTGAGACGGTTCAGACTGGTTTGGGCAAACCGGTAGCTCTGACAATCAGCTGAGAGTGAATTGATCAGTTGAGCCTGCCTGCCTGCCCCTGCACTTTACTGGCCTATATTTCCTGAGGCGCAAATTGCCACGCCTCAGGTGTTTTACTCACCTGGGCTGCAGTAGAAGGTAAGTTTTTGAGCTGTTTTCAAATGCACTGCTTGATCAAGCACGCAAAGCACCCCAACTCAGCGAACCGGTTGTTACACCGGTTGAATCCCACCACTGCTTCCACATCTTGGGTGATGATGTCATCTCCCCCAGGCCTCCAGTCATATTCATTCTCAAGCTTCATTCTCAAAGTTTTCTCTCTAGCCACTCCATTTTGCATGGTCTTTTTTCTCTTTTCTCCATCTGTTATGTATTGAATATGCATAGTTGTGTTGAGCCCTGCTAAAGCGAGGCTAACTTTCAGATGACCCTCACTGTTAACTCCAACTGTTTTGGAGGGAAACATAGAACATTCAAATTTGGGCAGGCTTTTTTTAAGGATTATGATTGGTTAAGGCCCTGTGGGCTCAGAGTATAAATTACAGGGATTTGCCTGCAGTTTCTCAGTTCCAGTTTTCAGTTAATAAATACTGTTGTATATATTCTGGTTTGTTTCTTGCCTACTGAAGTCCACTATGCAATACTGTCCTTCCTCTCTGTGTGTCTTTTAGACTTTCAACCTGATTTCCACCAACTGAGGAAGTGGGTGTTCCTCTCCCAGAGCTTTAGAGTCCAATGACTGTACAATAATCCACACCAATGGGGCCACTGTGTTTACAACTCCCCACAAGTCCTCTTCTACCCTTCAGCTTCTTCTCCTCTATTCTCCATCCATTTCCCATCCCATCACAATAGAAGCTACAGAAGTCTACTGAAAACCATATGTCACAAACCACTGATACAGGTCTACAAAAAGAAAACCCCTAATTCTAATTTGGCTCTAAACTTTTGTTCATTCTGATTCAGATTCCCTGAAATATTGCTCAGAAGTCACTTGAACGTGCTTTTTCTTTTTTTCTTTCATGATTTTATTGCCTGCATACTGTCCTCTTCTGAAAAAGAGAAGTGTTCTTTAAAATTTCCTGCTGCTGAACCTCCATAAAAAAATACTGGCTTGCTTGAGGCGATATGAAAAGGCTAAAATGTGTCCAGCATCTCTGTTGCTTAAGAGAAAGAAAAACAAAAGTCAAAGTGTAGCACTACACACGGCTGCTTGGGAAAAGATATGCCCTAGAATGTTGTAAGAGATGCTTCTAAAAGCAATATAGCAGGGATTCTTTTTTCCCTTACTGATATCGTTCTTATTCTTATTACTCAAACTGAGGAATATGCCCTGATGTTGCATTTGCAAAAAGAGAGAGAGGGAGGAAAGGGGGGAGGGGGAGAAAGAGGGAGAGAAAGAGGGAGAGAGAGAGACAGGAGAGAGGGAAAAAAGAGAGGAGAGAGAGGCAAAGAGAAAGAGAGGGAGGGATGGAGGGAGAGGGAGTAGGAAACTAATATTGTGGCACAGGAAATTTATCATTCCTTTTTGTCTTTGCTCAGATTCAATATTATATGGACAGAGATAATAGATGAAAAGTTGTATTATTTTCATAGAATAACAGTTCTGGTCCAAAAAAATGGGTGGAGTATGTGATGCAATATCAAAAAGTGGAAAGAGATAAATCTTGCATATGTAAGGGTAAAGTTAAAGGTTGCCTCACACATACGTGCTAGTTGTTCCTGACTCTAGGGGGCAGAGTTCATCTCTGTTTCAAAGCCAAAAAGCCAGTGCTTTCCGAAGACGTCTCCGTGGTCATGTGGCAAGTATGACTAAATGTTGAAGGTGCATGGAACACTGTTACCTTCCCACCAAAGGTGGTTTCTATTTTTCTACTTGAATTTTTTTACGTGCTTTCAAACTGCTAGGTTGGCAGAAGCTGGGACATGTAATGGGATCTCACATCATTACGTGGCACTAGGGATTTGAACAGCTGAACTGCCGACCTTCTGATCGACAAGTTCAGCATCTTAGCCACTGAGCCACCACATATCCCCTTATATGTAAGGGAGTGAAGTCAATACTTGGCCATTTTGTGCTACGTTTTTGGTATATACCGTATGTATGTATGTATGTATGTATGTATGTATGTATGTATGTATGTATGTATGTATGTATGTGTATATATATATTAGGGTTTTGATGACCTAGCTTAGGTCTATGGGGATGATGTCCATAAATCCTGAGTTGCTCCAGATTCCTTTTCCCAATGACAAATTGTCTGTAATGTATATTGGTTTTAGAGACTCCATTGCTAATCCCATGACTGAATGGTGCAATCCAAGCAGAGATATTACTAGTACAGCAGTAACTAATCAATTGTCCCCTTTAGCCCAACTTCAGCCATAGAATCTAACATTCAATTTTCCTTGGTAAAGTGGTTCTGAAAGACTTACTAAGCTTGCTGGATAACAACTGAAACCCCCAAAACCCATCCTGGATTTGCAGTTTGTGTCATGCTTGAAGTTTGGCTAGCATATTTTTTTAAGAAGAAAATACTACTCTGTGTATTCACCCAAATCTCAATTATACATAACAGGTCAGCAACCTCATCCACAATAAACTATTATTCTTCAGATGGGCTATAGCAGAGATGCCAAACTCAAGGTCCACAGGCCAGAACCGGCTAGTGGGGTGCTTAGATCTGGCCCAAGGGCACCCTGGAAACAGCAAAGGACTGTCCTGCAGTGCCCATGTGTGGCCCTCCCATGCTCTGTTTTCAGCTGTGATGACTCCTGCAGCCCTCTGCCAGTGAAAATGGAGCTCGGAGGGGTCACACATGAAGCCCCAGTTCCATTTGCACTGGTAGAGGGCAGCAGGAGGTTATTGTGGCAGAGAACAGAGGCCAGGGAGTCCATGAACATCCCCCCAAGCTCCAAGCTGTTCTCTGAGATAAGAGCTATTGCTTAAAAGCAAGTGGCAGCTATGAATTGGAGTATTGCACTGATTAATCTTTGAAGATTTATTTTATATGCCGCTTCCAAGATCATACTTTTCTCACTGTCATTTATGCTCTAGTCACTTCTCATTGGAATTACAGTAGAGTTCTCCAGATGGACCTGTCCTTGAAGACCACTTGGAATATGCAGCTAATCTAGAAAATGACAAAACAGATAGTTTTGCATCTTAGTGGACCTACTATATCTTGACTTTGGGACCTGCACTGGAGACCATTGGTCAAATGCAATTCAGAGTATTATATGTCAGCTTTAAATTCATTAATTACTCAGATAAGGATATTTATGGAGTCACCTGTCTCCAAGGACTTTATGTTTTTTGTAACATTGAGCAGAATGGACATGTTTCAAGTCCTATATTTGAATTCTGGAACTGTACTTTCTCTGTCTCACTTCCTACCTTTTGGACCAGCACTTTCATTCTAGACCACTAGTCTATAACTCTGCAGACTTTAGAAAAGCAGAGGAGGGAAGGAGGGAGGAGGGAGGGAGGGAGAAAAAGAAAGAAAGAGAAAGAAAGAGAGAAAGAGAAAGAAAGAAATAAAAAGAAAGTGAAAGGAATAGAAAGAAAGAAATGGAAAGAAAGGAAAAGAAAGAGAAAAATAGAAAGAAATAGAAAGAGAGAGAAAGAAAGAGAAAGAAGAGAGAGAGAGAAAGAGAAAAATAGAAAGAAAGTGAAAGGAATAGAAAGAAAGAAATAGAAAGAAATGGAAAGAAATGGAAAGAAAGGAAAAGAAAGAAAAATAGAAAGAAATAGAAAGAGAGAAAAAGAGAGAGAAAGACAAAGGAGAGAGAGGGAGGGAGGGAGAGAGAGAATCTTGCAGACCCTGTGGGAAATATAAATTCTTGAACTTGCATGAATATTTGATCATTCTCTTTGTTAACTTGTGTGTTACTTTTGTCATTGTTATTCCTCTGATTTTATGATATATTTATAAAATTAGTCTATGCTGCCTTGAGTTGTTTGTGATTTGTAAATAGAATCATATAAATTGTAAAAATTAGATTAAATAATTCAGAATGATATCAACAAAAACAGTTGTTATATCTCTATGTTCATTTGTGAACTCCATTTTCGGCACTAGCTAAAGGATGCTTAATGCATTCCTTTTGGCTCTTTGTGTGCATTTGTGCATATTGTGCCTAATTAGTTAGCTTTGTACTCTTTCTTACTGACCTTGCTGTAGTTTCTTTTCCCAGATATTGTATTATTGTCAGTGACTTTCACATAAAATGCATGCATCTGGCGTTTATTACTGTATTATTATTTTCAGAAAATGTTTGCTTCATTTATCGTTGTCTCTTAAAAAGAAGACAAATGCCTTAATTACATATATGACCCTGTGTTAAACCTTGTAAATTCAGAAGCAATTCAGAACGTGATGCGTATTTCAGACACCTGAATAAAATAAAAACATTATTTTCCGGCTTTTCTTGTAGTGGCCATTAAAATTCCAAAATATGAATCTAATATTAGGGAAACAGTTGCTTGGATAGAAATCTAAATATTTATTAAGTCTTTATTAAGTCTCTTTCCCAGAGATTTTTTTTTGTTCAGAGAGTCCTTAAGGCGACTATATTAATATTAAATCAGAACCAGTCCTTTGACTTAAAATTCCACATATTAAAATTAGGTCCTTGTATTCATGAATGTTGTTTTTAAATGCATTGCACTTTTTCTTAAAAAGAAAGCAAGATAATCCTCATTTTTGATCTGTGACACCAAAGGGGGAAAAAAAAACCTGTTCCAAGTGTCTTCAGTTGAAACCTCAGATAATTGCTGGGTTTATATTTGCAAAACCCTGTTTAGAAAAAAATGAAAATAACATTTTATTCATGATATTCTGCCATGACTGTTTTTAGAAAATACATTTTGCACTGTAGTTCAGAGTGCAGAGCCTGAGAACTGCACGCTTGTTACATCTGTATTAACTCCAAGTAATTTTCTCTATTCCTAATTAGAAATTGAGACCGTCAGAAATTTCAATCAGGACTTAGAAAGAAGTAATTGAACAGTCTATGTTTCTTTGATGTTAGAATGGTCCAAGGGTGAAATACTACTGGTTTGGAGCACTTCACCCGAACAAGTTCGCCCAAACGGATTAGATTTAGCTAATCTAAATTGCATGGCACAGCGGATTTTCCCCTCCACCCCCGCTGTTCTACTTACCTTTGCAGCTGTGCTTGGTAGCAGGCTCCTCCCACCTGCCCAAACATTATCATGCTCTGCACATGTGTGGAAGGTCTTGCGCATGCATGGAGGTGGGCGTTCACATTTGCAAACCAATAGCAAAGGTAATTAGATTTCATCCCTGGAATGGTCTCATTTAAGTCAGTCTGAGGATATAAGAAACTTCAGGTTTTCATTTAGTACTGATTTAGGTCTTGGTGTCATTAGGATCTACATTTATCATGGCACATCTTAAATAATTATCATTCCACTGACCTGCATAACCATCTTTCTTGTGCCTTTTATTCTCTTGGGATTTCTCACTTTCTCTCTCTATTTTTCCTGTGGCAAAGTAGTAAATACTGCATCTTATTCCTGTTGGTTCAAGTCTGGAATATGTCAATAGAGATTCTCAATCATCGAGGTCATGGTTGCCCCCAAAGGGCTTTTTTCCAAAGGCAGTCAGACTTTGTTTTTCATTGAAGACATTTCGCTTCTCATCCAAGAAGCTTCTTCAGTTCTTCCATCCTCCACCACTCAGTCAGAACAGAAGAAGCATCTTAGATGAGAAGTAAAACATCTTCAAGGAAAAACAAAATCCAGTTGCCATTTGAAAAAAAAAAAACTACCTTTGGGATAAGTCTGAAATATATTAATTGTTTTTCTGCTTATAGCCAATAGTTCAGGTTTCCAAATGAACCGTTCTACGAATTACAAAGGAGATTATGATTTTCAGAACTGAAGCTGGGCTTCTAGAAAAATTGAGAACAAATTAAAACTCAGGCTGCTGAAATTGCTGCTAGTCTAGAGCTGGTCTGGTCTATAGAATCCATCCAAAAGAATTGTTAAAATTTCAAATATTTTCAAATTTCTATTACTCTCTTTTGTAAAGATGCATTTCATTGTAATATTTATAATAATTATTTTATATCAGATTATCTATGAACCCTCGGGTATAATACTGTGTTCTTATTGGGCCTTTTGGTGTTTGGATCCAAGGTTGAGATTTAATAGCTCGCATAAGAATATTCAGAAAGATGTAACTTGATAAGGGAAATTATGTTTCAGAGTTTTAAAATAAATATTTGAATCAAAAAAATCAATTAATTATAATGTTCTTCCCTTCAGCTAAGATGCTGTTCCAACAGCTAATTTTATTCCTGCTGTTTAGTCACTGTTGTTTTTAGTGGCTGACAGAACTAACTACTTTTATATATTGCTCTTTTATGTTTTTGCTTTTAATTTTGAGTGAATTTTACTGCAGGTTGCCATGAGAGACTCTTCAGGAGGGTCAGCCACAAGTGTTAGAAATATGTAATAAATAAACTCAAGTGTGTGGCTATTTCTTAATGGAGATCATGCGGTTAGGAGCAAATTGATTTTCAGCACTAGAAATGTTTCAAAGTTGGAATAAAAGTCTTCTTGTATATATCACTCTGCTATGCACAGTTGTTCCATATACCAAAATAATGGTTATTCATTTATTTATAAGCCTTGAAATAAGATTGGGCAGCAAGCTTATGTCTCTTTCATATAGTCTAGATTAATATTGTAACCACTGAAACTAGCAAGAGGAAAGTTGTAGACCAAGGAAATCACAAATAATTAATATGCAAGATATGCTCTCTTCTTTGAACTGGCTGGTTCGGGGAAGAGTAAAAGCAAAACCAACAAAGCCAGTTTCATCCTTGTCACTTTCCCCCCCCCCCAAAAAAAAATAGTGTTAAATGTGGCTGCTGGTTAATTATGATACAACTTAATACCAGCTAGAAGGTCAGAAATTTATATCATGTTATCATCTTAAAGGAAAATTTTATAAAATATGTATCATTGAAATACAGAAAAACTGTCTAGAACCTGCAGAGGTATTTCAAATTTGTGTTGAAAATGCAACCCACAAGATGGGACATTGTATTATGCGTGGTGAACATGTAAACATCTAATGTTTAATGTTTAATAAATTTATAGGCCGCCCAATCCCGAAGGACTCTGGGCGGCTTACAACAATACATTTAAAATAGAAGTTAAAAAACACAAAAACATAGTTAAAAGGACCACAACTTACACCCAGTCTAATCGGGGCTGGAACTCAATCGTGAGTTCAACAGCCCGGGGCCTACCGGAATAGCCAGGTCTTAAGAGCCTTACGGTAGGCCATGAGAGTGGGTAGGGTCCGGATCTGGAAAATTTTGGATTCAAATTTTGGATTCAATGTTCAATGCAAAACATCTTCAAAGAAAAACCCAAAAGTCCAGTTGCCTCTTGAAAAAAAAAGCACTTTTGGGATTCAATTACATATATTAATACAGGATTTTTTTAAAAAAAATATTAATGTATAATTGAAACCAGAGAGTTTTGCTTTGAGACTGATGATTAAACAGTTAGAAAAAATCAAAGACATTTACTTTTATATAGGACAACCACAGCAAGATATACATAAACATGAAAAGATTAGACTTTACCCACAATAGAGGTATGGATGGTGAAGATGATGGAACTTATGGAGATGGCCATTTTTTTAAAAAATGTTTTAATTAAGAGATAGGAGATTTTCAAAATTTAATGGTGATAAGAAACTCTTATTGCCTCTTAGGGTGAAACAGGAAAACTGAAATTATGATATAAGCTTTGATCATGTTTTGATGATTAAAAAATATGGATATTACTTTTATAGAATATAAAAGTTCAGAAAAGAACTTTTATATTCTATAAAAGTAATATCCATATCTTTCTTCTTTTCTCATTTTCTTCTTTTTTCTTCTTTCTTCACTCAAAATATTAGTTCTTGTTAGTATATACTGTAAATATATGTAATCTTCAAAGGTTACCAGCAGAAGAGTCTATATAAAGACAATGGCAACTATGCTTAGAATAGAATAACAGAGTTTGAAGGGACCTTGGAGGTCTTCTAGACCCTTTGCTTAGGCAGGAAACTCTAGAGCAGACAAATGGTTATCCAATCTCTTCTTAAAAACTTCCAGTGTTGGAAGTTCCCTAACCCTAACCCTAACTTTTACAACTTCTAACTGTCAGGAAATTTCTCTTTAATATAAATGTCTCTTTCAATTTTGGAGAAATGTCATTTAGTTCAGATAGCTGTTCTGTGATAGCAATCACATAAGTAGATTGTTTCCAGAACAATGTGTCTTCAATTTCATTGTTTTAGCTATCCCAAAAAGATAGCTAAAATTCATTCATTGATATCATAGTGCACAGTATATAATTTGGTGATGGCCATCTTCTTCACCCTTTTCAACCCTTATAGAGTTCTCAAGGGGACTAAGTGCCCACATAATGTGTTCAAAATATTATAGCCAGTGTCTCATCATTAAAACTTGGAGTGAGAATGAATTTTGATTTGTTCTATGACAATTTTTGTACTGGAATAATGTTCTGTATTGTACTATCCATAATTCATAATAAAATGAATGCAAAGTTATATAGAATTCTGATATAGCTGCCAAACCATAAATTGCATTAGCTTTGGACATCTTGATGATGAGTGTGATATATATCTAGGAAGTTTTTTATGTGATAAGATTTTTAAAAACTTGCATTCCTAACTCTATCAAGTTCTGAATTGTCCCAGTTACACAGACTTCAGTTTTCTTTAAGCACAAAAGGATTTATATTAAGATTTTGTGGAGCTGTGTTTATAAAATTCCAGACAATTTTCTCTTGGTAAGCCTATTGGTCTGTCTATACTCAACTATAGGCAATTAAGTTATTGAACTATTTCCATAATAAAATCAGATTTTTATGAACCTGGTAGATTTGGATGGAAGACACTTTGTTCAAGGTCTTATTTAACCATGTAACATACATGGTGACTTGGTCACACTCTATCAACACCACCTATTGCACAGCACTGATAGAGAAATATAATTAGGGAAGATTTCAAAATAAATTGCAATGGATAACAAAAAAACTAGCCTTTTAAAGCTTCCAAGGAATCTTGACTTCTTTACCAAAATTCCTTCCTTTTCCTACTTCCTATTTAAGTATGAATCAGGAGTATGTTGCCAAAACAACCAACCCATTCCTAGGCTGCATTAACAGAGGAAGAGTTTCAAGATCACGTAAAACATTAGTACCACCATATACATCCTTGGTATACTGGTCATCATGTTACAAAAATATATATTGAGACTTTAAAAAGAGTGCAGAAAAGGATTTTTGGGGCTAAATCATATGAAGAACAGTTGCAGGAATTGGGTATGTCCAGTTTAATGAAAAGAAGGGTGGCTTGACAGCAGCATTACAATATTTGAGGGATTACCAGAAAGAAGAAAGATCACTTTATTCTCCAAAGCACCTGAGGGCAAGACAAGAAGTAAAGGATGGAAACATATCAAGTAGAGAACTAATCTAGAACTACGAAGAAATTTCCTAACAGTGAGAAGAGTTAATCAGTGGAACAGCTTGCTTCCAGAAGTTGTGGGTGCTATATCACTGGAAGTTTTAGATTGGACAACCATTTTTTTTTAATGGTATAGGGTTTCCTGCTTGCACAGTGGGTTGAACTAGAAGACTTCCAAGGTTCCTTCCAGCTCTGTTTTCTGTATTCTGTAGACTATTTTTTTTCAGGAGCACAGAAGCACAATACAGTACTGAGATAAGGAGAATGAAGCCAAGCTTTGACGAGGAGGAGGAGGAGGAGGAGGAGGAGGAGGAGGAGGAGGAGGAGGAGGAGGAGGAGGAGGAGGAAGAAGAAGAAGAAGAAGAAGAAGAAGAAGAAGAAGAAGAAGAAGAAGAAGAAGAAGAATTATTTAATAATACATTTTTATTTCACTTTTTATTATTTTTAAATGCAATGATTCCTAACATTTGTTTTTCTTACTGTTACTTCGGATGATTACCTACTTCAGTGATAGGGTTTATAGACAGTTAAAGAACAACAAAGTAACAAATTATTTTCATTAATGATGTGACCTCACAGAACATTTTTATTTATTTGCTCAACATCTTAGACTAGTTAAAGACATGGTATTACGTCAGGTCAGGATCAGATCCTATTATTATAACGCAAAAAAATTAAGATCAAATGTAACATCGAAGAAAAAACTAGTGCTTTCAATATTTCTAACTGTAGAATATGCAAATATTTATTTTTTCCCCTGCCTCAGTAGTGAGACTAGGCACTTGGCAACAGATTAACACATCATTAGACTGGCTATTTAATCCCAGGTTAGAACTGAGTCAAATAGCCAAACAAAAATTAACCATTGGTTTCTTTCCCTCATTGTATTACTGAAAGGTAAAGGTTCCGCTCGCACATATGTGCTAGTCGGACAGACAGACAGACAGACAGACAGACAGATGGATAGGGATTGGGATTGGGATTGGGATTGAGAGAGAGAGGAGAGAGTTAGTTAGTTAGTTAGTTAGTTAGTTAGTTAGTTAGTTAGTTAGATAGATAGATAGATAGATAGATAGATAGATAGATAGATAGATAGATAGATAGATAGATAGATAGATAGATAGATAGATAGATAGATAGATAGACAGACAGACAGACAGACAGACAGACAGACAGACAGACAGACAGACAGGGACAGGGACAGGGACAGGGACAGGGACAGGGACAGGGACAGGGATTGGGATTGGGATTGGGATTGGGATTGCGAGAGAGAGGAGAGAGTTAATTACTTAGTTACTTAGTTGATAGATGATTGATAGATAGATAGATAGGCACTTGTTTTCAATTTTAATTATTCTATTACACATGATTGCAAACTTTCAATAAAGCCATAAGTAACAAACAAAGAATTGAGTCACATAGCCAAACAAAAATTAACAATTTGTTTCTTTCCCTCATTGTATTACTGAAAGGTAAAGGTTCCCCTCGCACATATGTGCTAGTCATTCCCGACGTTAGGGGGTGGTGCTCATCTCCGTTTCAAAGCCGAACAGCCAGTGCTCTCCAAAGATGTCTTTGTGGTCATGTGGCCGGCATGACTAAATGACAAAGGTGCATGGAACACTGTTACCTTCCCACCAAAGGTGGTTCTTATTTTTTCTACTTGCATTTCAAACGGCTAGGTTGGCAGATGCTGGGACAAGTAACGGGAGTTCACTCCATTACGTGGCATTAGGGATTCACACTGCCAAACTGCTGACCTTTCCGATCAACAAGCTCAGGATCTTAGCCACTGAGCCACTGCGCCCCTATTGTATTGTTACAATACATAAATATAACTATCCATAAGTAAAATAGTTATCAACCATAAAGGAAAAAAGGGGTAAAATCAGGGTATTTTCACAGTATATTCACCCAATAGCACACACACAAAATCTGCACAACTTGATTTTTCCTTAAATAAACACTGAAAGTCTCTGACATTGGTGGCAAGAACACAAGACAGACAGCAATATACTAAAAATTCTGCCCATTCATGTCCATTCGTAATTATGTATAAGTTCTACTTTGACAAACTGTCCTGAATTTTTAAAGATTGTGCTTTTTATAAGAAGTTCCAGCCTAATCTATAAAAGAGAGAGTGGTGGTTCTCCATCCCCACATCCTTTTTAAATTGGTATGTTTCAAAAATCCCTTCTTTCCATTCAAAATTTCCTTGTATCAATTTAACTGCAGAGGTTATCATTCAGAGTTGTCTTGTTATGACTCATCTGCCCTCTTTTGGTCTCTTTACAAGGAATATCAGATAAGAGTCATTGATCTGTATTTTAAACAAATACCCAGGCACAATACTTATTTATTGCTTCTTCCACCTGAGCAAGACTGTGATACATTTTCCCAGGTTGTGCAATTTTGTGCCTCGTTTCTTCCCGGTGATTGAAGATAACCGTCATCCCTATGATTGAAGGTTAGTGCTATTCTTGGTGACTATCACTATTATTTGACTTATTTTTATTATATTAATATTCTAATGTTATTTTGCTATATTTTATGTCTACGTTTTACTTATATCTATAATTTTAGGTGCAAGTGTTTCTTTGTAGTGTTTTCTTATCTAAAGGCCGTAATAAAGGTTTGTTGCAGTTGCTGTTTCCCTCCCACTGTGGTTAATAGGCTTGACAATCTTTTTTTTTTCTTTTAACAAATCAGCAGGAATGGAGATGACACAGAAAACCCATGCTGACACTCCGCTGCAGATGAGTTTTCTGAACCTTTGGAAGACAATTGATTTACTCTAATTATGTTGGACATGAAATGTTCTTTCAATGCAGATAGATAGATGATAGATGCTTGATAGATGATAGGTGATAATGATTGATAGGTGATAGATGATAGATGATTGTTGATAGATGCTATTTAATAGATGGATGGATGGATGGATGGATGGATGGATGGATGGACGGATGGACGGATGGATAGATATGGATAGGTATAGGATAGGAATTGGGATTGAGAGAGAAAGGAGAGAGAGCGTTAGTGAGTGAGTGAGTGAGTGAGACAGACAGACAGACAGACAGACAGACAGACAGACAGACAGACAGACAGACAGACAGAAAGTTGCCAGAGGGGTATTTCTATTTCCCTCCAACTTTGGAATATGAACCAGTTGAGACTCTGGAAAGAGTGCAGAAAAGCCCAATAAAGATGATTAAGGACCTGGAGGCTAGGAAAGATTAAGAAAGGTTGCAGGAATTGGGTATGTCTACTCTAGTGAAAAGGACTAGGGTGTGTGATGATAGCAGTGTTCCAATATCTGAGGAGCTGTTACAAAGAAGACTGGTTCATATTCCAAAGGAACAGAAGGCAATAGCAATAGCAATAGCAGTTAGACTTATATACCGCTTCATAGGGCTTTCAGCCCTCTCTAAGCGGTTTACAGAGTCAGCATATCGCCCCCAACAATCCGGGTCCTCATTTCACCCACCTCGGAAGGATGGAAGGCTGAGTCAACCTTGAGCCGGTGAGATTTGAACCGCCGAACTGCAGATAACAGTCAGCTGAAGTGGCCTGCCGTACTGCACCCTAACCACTGCGCCACCTCGGCAAAACAAGAAGCAATGGGTGGAAACCAGGGGTGGGTTTCTCACCCCGTTCCAACCGGATCGGTTGGAACGAGGCCGGCGGCGTCCTCGCGCACGCACGTGGCGCGCGCATGCGTACTAGCATCTGCGCGATGCTCCAGCTGCTCCTGGAGGATCACGCAGGCGGTGTATGCGTTCTGCGCATGCGCGGAAAGCGCAGAATTCGTAAAAACCGGGTAAGGAGCGGGCGCGGGTGTGCGGGCGCGCGCGGGCACGGGGGGGGTGTCGCCGTTCCCGGAAGTTACTTACTTCTGGGTTCGGCGACCAACCGGATCGCAGGGACCGGTGCGAACCGGTTAAAACCCACCCCTGGTGGAAACTGATCAAGGAGAGAAGCAACCTAGAACTAAGAAGAAACTTTCTAACAGTGAGAACAATTAACCAGTGGAATTGTTTTCTCCCTTCCAACTCTTCTTAAACACTTCCAGTGTTGGACCATTTACAACTTCTGGAGGCAAGCTGTTCCACTGATTAATTGTTCTAACTGTCAGAAATTTCTCCTTAGTTCTGGGTTGCTTCTCTCCTTGATTAGTTTCCACCCATTGCTTCTGGTTCTACTCTGAAGTGCTTGGAGAACAGCTTGACTCCCTCTTCTTTGTGGCAGTCCCTGAGATATTGGAATACTGCTATCATGTCACTCTTTCTTTTCATCAGACTAGACATACCCAGTTCCAGCAACAGTTCTTCATATATTTTAATCTCCAGTCCTTTTTGTTGCTCTTCTCTGCACTCTTTCGAAAGTCTCAATGTTTAAGAAGAGATTGGATAACCATTTGTCTGAAGTGGTATAGGGTTTCCTGCCTAAGCAGGGGATTGGACTAGTAGATCTCCAAGGTCCCTTCCAATTCTTTTATCCTATTCTATTCAAAAATATTTAAACTCTCAAGGACCTGAGGGTCAGATATTTTTTCTTGATATTTATTGTTAGTAGTAATAAGACAATGTATCTTCAGTATTATATTTATCAATGCCTTACTGAAATTTATTATTAATGTTCTATAGCAAAAATGGGTGTGTTTCTTTTTACTCCAGTGATTAGAGCACATGTTATTTTGTAATAAATGGTTGAAGGGTCCACATTTTTATCAGTCTTTACAAGACTTCAGGGTATGCAATCAAATCAAAGTAACACATGATTAAATCAGAACATTAAATTTCAGCACTATGGTGTATCGGATATTTATGGCTATCTGTCAAATATTGTATGGGCACTACATTTTTTCCCTGCAACTTTGGGAAGCTCCATTTGCACAAAGAAGACAGATCTCCTCCTCCATCACCACCAGTAAAAAGAAAAAGAACAATCACTCAAAACCTCCGCTTTCAGTACTTTTGATTTCATGCTTTCTTAGCTTCATGAATATCAAATACCAGTTTCAGTGGAGTTACCTAAGAAGCACTAATTATTCTCCACAACACAGATTTTTTAAAAATACTATGCAGTCCATTTAAGTATGTCTTTTCCCCAATGGTCCTCCATATACTCTATAATGTAGGTGATTTAGGCTTTAAATAACTATGTAAATTAGCCATCAAGGCTTTGTTGAAAGGAAGTTAAGTGTATAGCCTGCCACAGTCTTACTTTAAATGCACACATAAGAACAGCTGTGCAAATCCTGGAAAAAGGCAACAGCTAAAGAAGTGAACTTGAGTTGAATTCGAAGGCACTTGCAGACTTAATCCAAGAAGCTGAATTTCAACTAAAATGTCTCATTAGATGGTGTATTTGAAAGTTCCAACTCTTTTTTTTTGGGGGGGGGGTGAGTGTGTGTGCAATTTTTTAAGGAGAGCAGAAATAAGGGTCAGAAAATTGTATATGACATGAAGTTCACATGTATGTATGTATGTATGTATGTATGTTCCAGCATAACTCTGGAACGCCTCAAGCAATTTCAATCAAACTTGGTACACAGATGACTTACCGTATGGAAAAATATACTTGGGGGGGGGGGCAGTAAGACACTCCTGGTGTGGGTGTTCCAGCATAACACTGGAATGCCTGGGCTGTTAAGGAGAGTGAGTGTGGCATTCTAGAGTGGCAATTGTTTGTGATGTCAGTTCTTTCCCAGCTTCCTCTGGAAAGCCAACCACGACATTCGCCCTCCAGTGGACCAATAGGGAAGCACCTGATGGATTTGGGGCCAAGATCATAGACAGGGTGGGAAAGAAAAGTGCATGGGAAGGAGAAGGGAGGGGCAGGGATGGTGGGCATGGGAGTAGGGGAAGAAAGACCCCTCTCAATGGCTCCATGTTTGACACCTATAAATACCAAGGCAACACTGGGTCTCCAAATATAAAATAATTAAAATGTTTTAAAAACTTTATATGTACAGTGTGTGTATGTGTATATATATATATGTGTATATATTTGTTATATTTGTGCTGATAAATAAATAAAGGGAGTCTAGTATAGATCTATTTCAAGCTATTTAGCTCTCATCAGCTAGCCATACCCTTGCGGGGAATCGAACCTGTGCTCTATTGCCTCTTAGGCAGATGTGTTAACCATTGAGCTACAGAACTCAACTCCTTATCAGCCAGGCCAGGGTGAAAGGTATATAGAGGTATAAAGGTATATAAAGTTTGTGACTTTAAATACACACACACACACACACACACACACACACACACACACACACACACACATACATACAGTGTGTGTGTGTGTGTGTGTGTGTGTGTATGTGTGTATATATATATGTATGTATGTATGTATGTATGTATGTGTATATATATATATATATATACATACATACATACATACATACATACATACATACATACATACATACATACATACATACATATATATATATATATATATATATATATATATATATATATATATATATATATATAGTACATGCATACATACATATATATTGCCTAAAGAAACATTTGATGAATGTGGATTTGTGATGTGTAGAATGTGTGTTGTGAGGTGACTCACAGAGGACAGAGATGACTGACAGATGTGAAAAGGCTTTTTCCTCTGATGTACTATAGCAGATCTCACTTTATTTCTTCAAAAAATAATATGTAATCATAATCCACTTTCCATAGT